>NC_135855.1:5953067-6238067 GCF_031162955.1 Sander vitreus | reverse complement strand
TTTTAATACTGTGTGCAACACACAAAAGAAACCATCCTCCTCTACTGTGGTACACATCTCAAAACCTTGACGAAAAGAAAAGAAAAAACTATCTGCATGAATAGCTAAAACTGAGAGAATATATATAGTATATATGGGTTTACTGACTCTTTATAATAGTGCAAGAGAGTTAAATCAGGACAAAAACGAAGTCAATCAACTGCTGTACAAACTCTTCTTTCTTTCTCACTTCAAGATTCAAGATTAACTATTGTCCTATTTTGTCTTGGGTGCTTGACCCATACTGCCGCCATCAAAATAAACATATACAACATGATACAATAGAAAAAAACAAAACAATAATATGACCCTAATGGTGTGTAAAACACAACATGGTGTCATGCGGTGCATATTACTAAAACAAAATGAAAAAAAAAATTGTGCAGTGATCACAACTGCAACAATAACTGTGCAAAAGAATGCAAATCCCCATCATCAACCCGGGCCTTTTCTGCATGATATTTTGTGAAAGCTAAACAGACACAAGAATAAATGAGTTTTTGACTCCCAGAGAAAACCACGAGGAGAAATAAAAAAAAACTGCATTTTCCAAACGCAGAGAGAGAGAAGGGATAAAAGACACATGCTCTGTACATCGCATACTCTCCCTCCCACTCCCAGTGCAGGAGAGGTGTGCAGCATGGCTCAGTTCAGCGAGCAGGTCAGCGCTTCAAGGCCCTGCGCTGGCTGACTGACAGTTTGCTCTCACAGGGCTGAGTGGCCCGAGCATTTCATGTGTAAACCGGCGCGGCTCTGGCTCCTCTCAGATGTCATGGAGAGGAGCTGGCAGGCAGAGAGCAGCCGCGGCAGATGCAGTCCGACACTCCCAGGCCCCGGAGCCAACGCACCAACACAAATGCCTGCTCAGGCAACCGAAAGAGGTGACAAAACACATCAGGTATCTTTGCCTTTCCGGATGGTTCCCACCCTATCGTGTCACAGGCGTGAGATGTCTTCACGTCAGACGTTAACGCTCACTGAAAGTCAGCGGTAGAAGTACTCAGATCCTTTACCTAAGTAAAAGTACTGATACAACACTGTCAAAATACTCGGGTACAAGTGAAAGTCCTGCATTGAAAATGTTACTTAGCTAATAGTGTGTAAGTATCATCAGGAAAATGTACTTAAAGTATTAGCCTCACATTTTAGAAAGTGTAAAGGATCCAAACATTTGTGTGTTTAATGGTCTAATCAGTTCAGCTGGACTTGTAGGCCGTTGTATTGTTGGGTAGTTTAATTTATAATAAAACATATTTTATAAACTACATGTGTTTTGCGTGCAAAAATCTTAATTTGTAAAGGAACTAAAGCTGTCAAATTATTGTAGTGGAGTAAAAAGTACAATATTTCTCTCTGAAATGTAGCAGAGTAGAAGTAGAAAGTGGCATGAAAAGAAAAGACTTGAGTAAAGTACCTCAACATTTGGACTTAAGTACAGTACTTGAGTAAATGTACTCAGTTACCTTCCACCACTGCTGAAAGTGACAGGCCCCTCTCCGCGGTAGGATGAATGCAGTGGAGGCGTTTAACTGGTGGTTAACTGGGGCAGCAGATGCCGACTGGTAGCTAGCAGCAAGAGAAAACAGAGCTGTAAATAGTGATGTCGTAACGAGGCTGTCTTACTGTCCTCTGAGGTCACTAAAGCAATTAGGTGCTCATGTGCACAATGGACAGATGTCAGGAGAAATGGAGAGCATCATTAAGAAAGCAAAGCTCATTAGTGGCCCTGTTGGTGTGAAATAGGACAACATCTTTAGGGTCTGACCACTTCAGATGGATGCATTGAAAGGCAAAGGCAATTACACAGTTACAATTTCTCATATCGGAGCTGACTAACCTATGTAATGTTCAATAAAACCTTTTTTAATCAAAGATCTTTTTAACACACCTGTGCAGAATTAGAAGAGATACTTTATTACACTACACACAGGCCTGAAATACACACTCATGCACAGGACCTTTAATATGCTCTAATGAAGAGATGTCAGAGTGAGGGGGACTGCCCATTTAAGGCATCCCGAGCAGTTGGGGGTTTGGTGCCTTGCTCAAGGGAAACTCAGTCATGCCCAGGAGTTCTGGCAGCTCTGCAGCTACCAGTCCTTGAACTGGTGACCCTCCGGTTCCCAGGCCAAGACCCTATGGACTGAGCTACCGCTGGCCCAAAGACTAAAGGTATTAATTATAAATAATAAAGTATTAAAGGAAAACTAAGTTCAGTTATGATCAGATGTGATAACATTGTACTCACTGAAGTAATGGCTGAGACCTCAGAATGTGGCTTTAAGATCCAACAGGGCAAGAAGAATATTGTTGAAAAAAAATCATCCAAATGTTTACGTTGCCCCACTAAGAGAGAATCCCAGAAAAACTAGCCTCTTCCTCTGCAACTTTGTTTGGCACAATATTTTTTTTGTAAGTTCCCAAGAATGAGAAGGCCGCTGATTTTACACATCTAAGTCAGATTCCAGGTGTTGGGAAGTACTACATGTGTGAAAAGTTGTATAAAGGCTTTTGCTGCTGCAAAGGGAGCTGTGTGAAGTCTGATAAATTGACTCAAGTGATGTTGCTTGAGTCAGCGTCGGTTTGGGGCTGACTCAAAGAAGTTTGAAAAAGAGAATAATCTGGTGGTGTGGAGTTAGAAAGAAGTGAGCTTACTAGACCGCTGATGCTCCTCATCTATGCTGCAGGCTCCAGGCTCCATTAGCCGGTACTAAAATAATAGTCTCGCATTGCCAGACCTTCCTCCACAGCATTGGGATGGGAGAAAAACTTTCTTTAAACCAATAACAATTGTCTTGGGCGGCCCTAAGCAACGGAGCAACGGTGCCTCTGCCTCAAAGCGAGACTAACGCCCGACGAGGTGTCCATTATCAGAAATGAATAGGCAACAAAGATGCCAGAACTGTCCGACACGCAGCAGAGTCTATTAATTACCTCATGATGGATACCTCAAAGGGCATTAACCCTCTTATACCATGGTTTTATCATGAACTCTCGAAAAAATGTTATCATCTACTTTAAATGTAAAGATGGGAACTGTAATATTGTTAGTCCTTTTTATTTTATTAGGTTCCATATTCACAAAGCTAAATTCACTAAATCAATCCCATGTTTCTTAATTGGATTTGATATGCACTTTGAGTCTCCTACAGCCAATTGGTAACAAAAAAGAAAGGCATTTCAATAACTAATATCTACTCGGAACTATTTAATTAAGAACACTTGCTGTCACCACGTTTAGTGAAGCTTGTAAGTCTGTCACTTTTTCATTTATGTAATTTTTGTGTTTCAATTATTATTTTTCTTTTATTTTATGTCATATGTATTTGTATATGTACATTGTATGTTCCCGAACTGAGATGACTGACTGTACTTGAGATTCAATGTCGTTATATCCGTTTTAGTCTGTCTCATAGTAGAGCTGACAAAAAGCCATATTTTTATATTTTATATTATTTATATTATATTATATATTTTATATTATTTAATAGCCACACTATTCACAACTGCAGGGGAATTCAGGAGAGGGCTTGGTTTTCTAAATAGATGTCGTCTGTCATTTTAGATCACATAATCAAATCTCCAAACAGCACCAAGCATGTAGAGCAGAAAATAAAGAAATGGGGGATATTTGAAGATAATTAGCCACAGTTTTGTTCTCTTGGCACATATCACTGTGTTTACTACTTTGGGTTTACACACTGGTGCGGGGGGTGCGGCATATCAAGTCCACTCATTAATCCTGTAGAGGGGTTCTTGAGATTTCACATCACAGTCAGGGCCGCGGCCCGTCAGCCAATCCCCTCCGCTGCTGCAATTGGTGACATTACACTGAAATATTAAACGTTTGTGCGCATCACACTTTTTTCAAATGTGCAGAAGCATATTTCGTGTAGTGCTTAGGAATATTAAAGCATAATTTATATTTCAGGAGTTTGACACCTTGACATTTTGGCACCTCTGTTTTGAATTTCAGCATGCGGTTTGACATGTTTGTATTAATAACATTGTGATCTCGGAGGGCCATGGCCTCGGGCTACTTGAACAAGACTACTAAAGAAAGGGATTTCAAAAGGAATCGTAGAGCAGCCTAGGGACTCGTCAAAATCAGCCCTGATACTGTTGCCCTGATAAAAATCCATTACCCACAAACTTAAGGGGGGATGGTGGTTTGTGGGTGTGCGGTGTGTGTGTGTGTGTGTGTGTGCACGTGCGTGTGCGTAAATTAGAGAGAGATACTGAGGCCTGTGAGTTTTCTCAGGCAGTGCAGTGTGTTAGAAAGACATTCAGTGTTTCATTGGGCCTTATTGGTTTGTAGTGTCTGGTGTAATTTCATTGCTGCATCATGATCATGCCTGATCTCTTAAACCAAACATCTATTTTTTTGTCACTCCAAGCTCTCACTACTCGGTTCTGTCTGTTACGACAACCTCGTATTCACCATATTATTGAGACCTGTCATGCATTTTTCGAACCTAAAATAAAATAAAATTGCATACATTTAGCATACATTTTTAAGCGGAGTGGGCAGGGAGGGACATGGACATGGACAGGTCAGGTCCGCTCCTTCTATGTACCATTGACCATCTCAGTTTAGCACGAGGTAAAATAAAGAACCGTATACTAGATGGGGATTTTTTTCACTATAAATATATCTGAAAAAGTAAGGTGTCCTATATACGGGGCCCCCGTATAAATGTACCGGTTAAAGGTGAGTACAGGTGTGTACAGTATATAGTAGTCTCGCTTTGCCAGACCCTCCTCCAAAGCGCACTGGTGCTCAGGTGTTCACGTAGGTGGACCGTTCAATGCAGTAGGCTGTGAGAAAGTAAAAATGGAACTCGTGAGCAGCAAGTGTTGTTTGGCAGTACTTTCAGTCAAAAGAAGGCGATTCAAGTCGAGCTACATGTTCAATTTGCAATGCCGATTTGTCTCGTGGTGGCGAGGACCCTAAACAATACACAACATCGCCGCTGTTAAAACATTTGCGTATGAAACATCCGAAAGAATACGAGTTGTGCATGAAGGAATCTACAGGCGGCAGCCAAAATGCAGCAACTTCAGGTACGGCAAAGGAAGGACAGTCACAGCTAAAAACTTGTGTTAACCAGACGCATAATGTTCTTTTCTTTTTTTTTTCCGGTGCATCCCTATTCTGCTTACTATCCATTTACTGGCAGTGGGAAAACGACTGGATCTGAAAGATGAAACATAAGAATTAATATGCAGTTAGTACTGGACAGAGTGTAACACAACACATAGGCGCAGAGGGGAGTGCCAGTCAAACATTATTGGGTTACCGCCCTGCAGTTGTGGAGACGTGCACTCTATACGTCAATTAAATATCATCAAATATTCCTCTGCCAGACACCTCTGGGGTGACATTTATCACCCAGACATGTGATACTTCCTCAGTCTAGTATTCACAGTGGACCGAGGAATGCATGTTGATATGATTTTTGGAGGACTTAATAATCATAGGAAAACTTATTCACCCCATAGTGATTCAGTGAGAGTGAAAGGGGCACTTCAGGTTTTAATCTGTACATAACTCAAAAAGATGTCATCATAATTATTTTATTCACAGTTAAGCGGTGTGCAATACTTTACAAATTTTGAATGTTTGTATTGTATACAATGGGAATGTATGGACCTCCATAGACTTTGATTCATTATGTACGTAGCAATGACTCAAACTGTATACTGTATGTCATTATAATAAGCAATTTGGAACGTTAATGCAATTGGTGCTGTATACAGGTGCTGTGTTACAAGTACAATGGAACGGAATGGGCCTCCAACAGATTTTTATAACTCATATTTGTCATTATTAGTTTATTTATTTGTGTAGGATCCTCATAATTGGTTGCATAAAGGTTGCACCCCTAATCATAACAGTCTGTATGGTTTGAATATACAATGAATAGATCACTTATCAAAGTTGTACTGAACAAGACTTTCACTTTCCTTACCACATCATTAAACTGACACATTTAAGTTCACTTAAAGTTCAGCCACTGCCACATCACATGTTCATTCAGAGTCTAACCACACACACAGACCCAATTCAATGTTCTAGCTGAACATGAGTTTCATCAAGTAAATGCATTAGTTCATTTTACCATAACAGCGTATTAGCTTAACACAGGAAGGGTAGTGTACGCGCAGCGAGGCAAGGAGGCATTTCATTGGTTCCTTCAAAGCAGACCGTGAGTCTTGGTAGGCGTTTTTACAGGATTACAGTAGCTAGAAGACGGATCTCTTTCAGAGCCCATAAGATATTTATTGCTGTCCGGGTGTAAAGACCTAGGGCGTAATTTCCACTGGGGAGAGGGGGGACATGTCCCCCCCACTTTTCAATATCCCGTTTGTGTCCCACTTTCAAATTAATTTGATAGAATTTTATCTAAAGCTACATTGTGTAAGAATTTCTCCCATCTAGCGGTGAAATTGTATACGACAACCAACTGAATATTACTTTCTAGCCCCTCCCATTCCGAGCGCGTTTTAACTCCTACGGTGGCCGTATTATTCCTAGAAGTACGACTTCGTCCGTGAGTGTTCCTTCCAGTGAAATAATAGATTTACGTTATTTTGGTACCATTTCATTGCTAACATCAGCTATCAGGTTCCCAAACATATGCAAGCTAATGTTAGTAAAGTATCAGTGCTATCGTTATTCTGTATATTGTACGAGATTAATAGTGTAAGGCAATGTTTACAGCGTAGGAGAGAAGCAACGGAGGTTTGTGTTTTTAATATATTTCTCTCAGCAGTATGAACAATGTCAATGAAACCGAAATTAGCCTTTAGTATCTCCATCGTTTACACGCAGCTGTTCTAGTAGCTAGTCTGTGTTACAATGGAGCTTTATGTCTTGGTGATTGGCCCCCTATTTTGAGCAATAAAGAAAGTAAGACATCTTTTCTTTCTGGCATAATTTATCATTATGCGCAACTTACAGTAATTATTTCCTGGATTTTGTATTACCCTATAAATGTATACAGGAAATGGGATTCAAATTTAAAAAAAATTCTGGCGGAGGACACCCAGACCCCCCACCTACTTCTCAAACCAAAGTTACACCCTTAGTAAAGACCATTTCAAACAATATATAAAAAGTGTATATTGGAAATAGTTACCAACCCTGTCTAAAAATGTATTTAAAAGTTCAGCTGAAGATAATATGGGCTTCTGCTGTTTGTGTTAGCCAAATGAAGTGGTGATATCTTCCAAAGTCTTTTTTTAGTGCAGAATTCCCTCTTGGTGTTTCCACTGACAGTGTGTCATTGCTGAGCAACAGATAGCAAAAAGAGGGAATTTTGTATTAAATAGACAAGAGATCAAAATGAAGGCCATAAAGCAGGAGTCTTCAACGTTTTTTAAGCCAAGGACCCTTAACTGAAAGGGAGACGGATCAAGGACCCCCTACTAGATATATTGTAGAAGATTTGGTTGCCTACAATAACATGTAGGCCTAAAGCCTTTGTACATACCTTTTTTTGCATAGAATACAAAGCTATTAAAATAATAATTGTTGACATGATTTTATGAATCTGTGGCACAGTGAATCCTTATTAACTGTATCTGTGGATGGTTCCCTTAGTGACTACCTTATAGGCCAGTAAGACTATCATCAGTGGGGATTCATACTTGCTAGTAATATATTAGAATTATGTTAAGACATTTTCATTTATGAAAAAACTTTGAAAAATCGACAATAATTGGGAATCTGTGGACCCCCTAGGGGTCCCGGACCCCCTGTCCGGCCATGAAGAATAATCAGAAGTTAACGCCACCGTGTTGCTGTCAGCGTGACCAAAAAAAGCTATGTTTCTTGTTATGAGAACATTTAGTCATTTTACAGAGGTCCGTTCATCTTATGCCAATGTGTTTTTCATGTTTTATTACTGCATACAACATAATGCAATCACACTAAAATGCATTGTTGAGTGTGTCAAATATTGCATTAAAATATAGAATAAAGAGAGCTTTCTCTTTTAATTTGTGAAAACGTGAAAGGAGAAGTGAGAGAGCTTTGAGTGGTGACATGGAGCAAATATGTCCTTTCAAGTGAAAAAGTACCTTCATGTTCCAGTTTTGTGGGGTCCTGTTGAAGCACACTGAAAGAAACCCATCTCATTCTTCATCACAATAATCTAATAAATCTCACTTATCTCTCATAAGCTCACTAATAACACGAACATTTTGATCATGTCTGCTGCTGCGCTTCCTGCTGACTACCAGTCAGTACAGTCAGACAGTTCAGACAGTCATGACCATCTGCACTGTTCTCCATCGCTGCACAAAGTGCACAGCTACACCTGACCGTCTCGTGGTTATCTCGGCCTCAGCACTGCACTGAAGTGTTCATGATTTACAAATCTCCCACACGAGACATAACAATAAGTTGACTGTGTAAAACATAATATCAACTAACCGCGCTATCTGCCCACACGGTGAGTCACCGCGCTGGCCCGTAGGTCACCACTATTTGAAGTGCTGATCGAGATGATAAGATGTTCTGATGATGTCCAGCTTTACATCTGACTCAGAATAACACATCAACTGCCAACAAACCAAGTTTTTGACCAAGAGTAATTTCCTCTCTTCTTGAAGAAGCACCTCTTAACTACCTTTAACCCAATCAGGCTGGGTTGTGGCTAGAAGGGATACAGCCAGGGCTTTAAATTAACACCCGCCAACCCGTCAAATGCGGGTAAAAATTAACTTTGGCGGGTAACATTTTAAAGTTACTAACCAATTTGGCCGGTGATGACTGAAGTGAAGTGTTTGTTTGAATCGGCAGGCTGCAGAAACGATGCGACAAGTCAGTGTTTCCAGATGATGGTCTGTGTTCTGCCAAGACATTTGGGCGGTCTTGTGTGTGTTTGGCTTGGAAACGTAATCTTTATCTGGCAACACTGCTTGTAGTACTTATCCTACATTTCCCATGAACATTAAGTTGTGACGCGTCAGACCACCGTTTGGCTACGCGCCTAGCGTGCGTGGTATCGATTACAAGCTACGCAAATCTTTAACAATTAAATAGCCATGTTGGTCGATGATAAAAAAAAAAAGGTAATTTAAAACCCTGGATACAGCTATTACAGTTACGCATAATCTCGCAAAATCTAATATGATATAATATTCGTTGTTCGCGTGTTTGTTTCTCGGGGGTGTTATAATCCAAACCATGACCTTTTCCCTAAACTTAACTAGTCGTTTTGGTGCCTAATTGTCATTTTCTTCGTTGCATGATGCTCAATTTTTCTTGGCTACGCGCCGTAGGTGTAGCCCTTCTAGCCACAATCCTCAGGCAGCTGTACATGTCACAATCCACCCGTACAGTCAGGACACAGGCTCTGGATATTGAAAACATAGATTGGTTTAATTGAATTTCCAGTGTCCTCCAGTCCGAGTCACCAGAGTAGAGATAATTCCCTTATCCACATCAATGCAGGCCCTCTGCTGGGCTCAGTGAAAGGGGCTGTGAACCTACTGTTTGCTGGCAGGATATGCCACAATCACTTACACAAGCCTTGTTAAATGCCCCGCCATTTCCTGACTCCGCTCAACCCACACTGATGGTATGAACTAAGTTAAAGGAACCAAACAAGAGCCGCTGAGACAAATAACCCTAGATCATAGTCCGGCTACAGTGCAATTTGGTGTCTTAAGATGGCTTAAGCTGGCTGAAGTAATGCCACGAAATGCTGGACGTGTGATGGTGCCCTGCAGCCAGCCGGGGGTTTGATGAGGAGGGCTGAGCATTGCCCCCTCGTCGGAAACCAGCGCATAGCTGTGTTTGCCTAACCAGCTGGCTCCTTCTTTCATCCTGCCCACTCACCCAAGTGTCCGTTCTGGCACCAGCACACGCACACACACACACACACACACACAGACACACGCACGCACGCACGCACGCACACACACACACACACACACACACACACACAAACAAAAAAGCCGACTTGTGAAAGACGTAGTAAACGTAGGTAGTTTAATGTTTCCTACCTTTGACTTCTCTTCACATGCAGTACACTCTCCAGTGAGCACATGAACTACTTTGTTTACCCCTCTGAACTGAGGCTGGCATTTTTCAATATTTTCTTTATTGTCAACAAATCCCATTACAAGGCCAAAACGGACTTGCTAGTCCATCTCTCAGTACTTTCTGACTGTGGCGTCCCAAGCCCATTGGTTCCTACCAAAGTCATAAATCTTAAAAAATGGCTCACTAATTTCCCCTTAAATAGCTGGCCACTGCTAGCCTGACGAGCCAGATGGTTAGTTACACAGAACCATCTGAGAAGCTGTCATTGGAAACGGTTTGGGAAAGGGCAGGCACTTTAAAAAAAAAAAACCTGGCAGGTGATTGGATGAACCATCTGTCTATCACGTTTACCATTGTTGTTTTGTTAAATTTGCGTTTCCTAGGATGGCGAAGGCATGTCCCCATATACTCTGCGTTACTCTGCTTCTGATTTGCTAAACCTGGTATTCTTACTCTAACCCTAACCAGTCACAGAAATTGCATTCTGGGAGAATAGTGTCCACAACAGCATGCTCAAAAACATTTTCTTTACAAACTTCCGTTTCAGGGTGTTATGTTGTGTACAAGTTGCAATGTTTCTTTCTCTGCGTTAGTTTTCTGTATTTGCAGCCTATTTCATTATGCTGCATATATGTTCGCACATTGGTGAAGGTATGTCTTCATTTTCTTATAATACATTGTACAGTATATGCATACTTCCCCCCCCCCTAAATGCGACGTGTTGTCAAAATGGTTAAAAAAAATTTATACACATGCTTGCTTGTGTTTTGTCTATTTGCTCGTGTTTTCTTGAATTGTAGTGTATTAAGCTCTCTGGAGCACTGTATAGGACCGTGTGTTGGGGATTAAGCCGTGGTGTTCATGGTAATGAAGGAACATATGTGACCTGTGTGCTCTATGGCTCAGAGCAGTGATTCTCAAAGTGTTGTCTGGGGACCCCCAGGGGCATCCTTGAAGGGGTTCCAGGGGGTCCCCAACGAAAAGGTGAATCATTTATTTTCACTATAATTTCATCCATAAGTAACACAACGACAGATTGTATGACTATTGTGCTCATGGGTTCCATTCACTTTCTGTAATAGAACATCTAAAAGCAAAAAATCTGTCAGGTAGGGGACCCTGGGTCAAAGTCTTATCAGATGGGAGTCCGTGGTGTAATTTGTGTCAGTCTAGGGGTCCTTGATGTGAAAAAGTTTGATAACCACTGGCTCAGAGGAATACGATCAAACAAAAAATATAGAATAACGCCTGTCTTATCTTCAAAGCCATAATATATTCTTCAATCATATCTGTTAAAATGTATTAGGAAATATTTAAACAATGTAACATGGTCTGTTCCACCATGTACTGTATGTTCAGGGTATCTACAATGACTTGAATAAAAATGCATTTTCTTCTTCAACTAGTTGCAAGAGAAACCCTTGGTATTCAGTTTGTGGTCTTCTACACTTTTTTTTTTTTAAATCTTGGATTTGAACTTGTTTATAAAGCACAGTAAACCCTACCTAACAAAAAGACTGAATTCTTTGAGCTTTGGCTGTTTGATTTATATACAATTATAAATTCAAGTTTTAGAAGTTTTCTAAGAGTTCACTGTTGCAAGCCAACTGTTCTGTGGAGGCTGTAGAGGCTCTTTGTGTGTCTAACGTTTAAAAAAAAAAAGTGTCATGTCTTACAAAGTTTCTATGAAGCAGTGCCTCTCATTGGTTATGCTATCGTCTATGATGTGTACGATGATTTTTCTCTTTTGTTGGCTGCTGTATAGAGACAGGTTTAAGTGCCTCGGTGGAACTCCTGTTTATCCCCATGTTCAGCACTCTCCCATGGCCTCTTCTCCATTTCCACTGCCCAGAAAAAATATGTCATTGTGAACCCTGACCCCCACCCTGATCCACATCCACTCTCCATCAGGAAGCCAAACACATGCCTGAACAATTAACTCCTGCACTGCCATCAATTTAGCCCAGAGGGAAGAAAAGATTGAGTCACCCAGGGTTAGGCGAAAAAAGAGATGGGTAAAAACATGAGGATAAAAGGGTTTTTCTTGAGAAAGAAAGAGAAAAAAACATGTTTTTTAGTCCCTGAAAAGTAACTGTCACTGGAGTGACAAGGAGACACTATTAAGAGCCTCCGTTCATTCAGCCGGTTTGTCTGAACTGTTCAACAAACAATCACAGGGAGTCATGAGGGTTATGTTTATCCTGAGACCATGACTGTTAGGAGCTGCCTTAAAAGCCATGGTGAATTTAAGAGGCAAGTACATCTGCTTCATAAACTTGTGATGTTGTGTCTCCGTATTGATTCCTGTTCAACGCAGCAGTTGATGGTCAGCAGGAGGCTGATGGCAGCCTGACCCACTGTCTGTTACAAGTCACAGTGAAGCAGCTCCGGCTCTCCACTGGGGAGTAGACCGATGAACGGTGGCTGAGACGGTTCAACACAAACGCAAAAGCCACAACACAAACGCAAAAGCTACAACACAAATACAAAAGCAAAAACTAAAACTACAACACAAACGCAAAAGCTACAACACAAACGCAAAAGCTACAACGCAAAAGCTACAACACAAATGCAAAAGCTGGTCCCATTGGTCCAGCGTCTTCCCATCTTTTGGCGGTATCTCCAGTCCCTTTTGTTTTTCCTTGGTTGTTACTTTTGGGAATGTTTTTGATTGATTTAATAAAGCTTGTTGGTTAATTGTTAACCTTTTGTCTGGCATCCTTTTTAATATGGTGCATCCTCCAACCCCTTTTGTGCCTTGGTTTGATTCTTTAAATGGATGTGGACTGTAATTCGTAAGCATTCCACATATTTTTTTGCTGTCTGCACCCCATTGACTACTGCTGTATAAGAACGCGGTTGGCCATGTTGGGACGAGGTCGGGATGGATTGGTGGGTCATAAAACACAGGACTTTCAACCCAGGGAGCGGAGTTCGCTTCCTGGGGAAAACAAAAGCCTTTCACCCAGGAAATGCATGTTCCTTGGGTGTGTTTTAATCCAAACCACAATCTTTTTTCCAAAACTTCGTTTTGATGCCTGAACTTAACTGTCGTCACCGCATAACACTCACTTTTTGTCGCCTAAACTTAACTGAAGTTTGCCGAAACGACCGGCAGCTTGCGGTGCTCTGTACCCGGCTCAAAGTCACCTATTCTCTTGTTAACTGAACCACCAACAACCGCTGAAATGAAGGAGGACCATGTGGAGCACTGTAGCCGGCGTCGCAGAGCTCTGTAGCGGCTAAACACATCTGATAACTGCTCGTACTATATCATACAGACCCGTTCATGAGAATGCGTTGTTGCAACAACAACAGAGCGTAAAAATGTAATTTATTTTTGTAATAAAGTGCTTCTTCTTTTCTCAAAAACTTGAGCATGGTGTCTGGTGCTAGTGTAGCCAGATACTTTAGTGAAACTAAAAAGTGTGTTTGACTTCCCACTTCGGTCCTGCTGATACTTAGTTCACAGCTTCTCCAGCCCTTTTGTCTATCACTCTTTTATTTGCTTTCTCTGTTTCTTCAAATTTTCCTCCAACCCATCTTCCCCTAACCCTCTGGTCTACCACCACCTGCCAATTAATGCCAATCAGGCCAGCGGTGGGCTGATGTGGTGGGAGGGTTTGGGACTGGGACCACCTGGCTATCGCTCACAGCTGGCCTCTCATCCATACCTGTCAGGACCAGGTCTCTCTCCCAACACCCAGGAGATAGAAGGCTGCACGGCTAAACCTGTGTCCACTATGGTTTATTAATGCTGGGACACACTCTCTCACTCAATGTGTGTGTGTGTGTTATATTTGTATTCCATCCTGCTGACCACTTTTAGACTTTTACTGTGAAAACATCTTAGAGAAGTGTGAGATCAGTTCTCCTAACTATTCGACAATATTGGTCGTTTTTTCCTGCCCTCTAATATGACCCACAGGAGCGTTTTCCATCGTCATATCTAAATCAGAGAAAGTAACTGACTTTTGAACATTGTGAAACGGTTGCAGTTTGGTTATGTTAAGGCACCAAAACTACTACGTTTAGAAAAAGAACTTTGCTGCTTGTCGTTCCCCCTCTCTCTCCCCTTTCATGTCTGGGCTGTCCTTCCAATAGGGGCCTACAATGCCAAAAAAAGAATCTTAAAAAATTACGCACATGACGCTGAATTTGACGCAAAGTAGCCTCAGCTTTTACTTTTATTTTCAAACTGGACAGACCCTGAAGTCCCGAGTGAAAGTCCTGTTTGTTTGACCCATCCACCACCCCAACCTACCTTCCTATGAAGAACATAGCGATCTTATACTTCCTCACCTTACTTCCTGCTTTGCTCCCGCCATAACTACTACGGCCACTAGAGGGATCTACCACTAGAAACGCTAATATGAGTCGTAATTGCTGCTTGAAGGAACGACCTATGGGAGCGTTTTTTCAGGGGAGGGCAGTCTCGTCTTTTCACAGGTGGTTCATTTAGGTTAGGACTTAAAGGTAAGTGTTAAGTTACAATTAGAATCAGTTAAAATAAAGTTTAAGGTTAATTTAGGACTGCAATCTGAGTTAAGATTTAAAAGGGTTACATTAGATTTTGAATTTGATTTAGGGTCTGAGTTCAACCCGTTCTCACTCCGAACTCGTAAAATACGGACGTTTGGACAGTGGCTGTCAGTGTCTGAAGTGACGAAAAAAGCGCCCCTTCAGCATGTTCTACGAACATGCTGAAGAGCAGCAGCTACACGAGGTTTAGCGAGTAGTATGTAAAATGGAAATTCCGCGTAGGGAGGTTGGTCGGGGTGGTGGATGGGTCAAGCACAGGACTTTCACCCAGGAGGTCAGGGTTTGTGTCCAGCGTGTGTCTTTAACCGTCCTGTTATTCCCACGAGTCACGGAAGACGCTTTCTTCTTTAACCGGCCCGTTATTCCCGTGTGTGACGGAAGCGTAAGCCCACCCACGACCTTTTCCTAAACTCAACCATCCCATTCTTCCCGCAAGTCACGGAAACGTAAGCCCACCCATGAGCTTTTCCTTAACCTAACTGCGTGAAAAGGGACGCCAATAGTCCCGACCAAGCACGTTTAGTTAAAGCACGTTATATGAAGCTAAAGGAGACTTTTAGCGTCAATAAGAACGACAAAGACACCTGACCAAGCGTCCGTATTTTACAAGATGGGAGTGAGAATGTGTTGCAACCCCTTCCATATTTTACGAGATGGGAGTGAGAATGTGTTGCTGAGTTATATACCCTAATCTCAATGTGCTAACATGGTTATTTCTCCAGATAATTTTCTGAGTTTAGAGTTTTTTTGTGATTGTTGCGGGCAAAAATCCTTGATTATGCAGCACGTTTTCTTAAAAAATGCGATGGAATATGCGGGATATTTATGCAATTTTATGCAATGAAATTGCGGGAACTTGCAAAAACTGCAGTTTCATCGTGGCTTCATCGCGGGGTTTGCAGCTTTTCGATGATGTTCACGTCGCGTAATAACGTCACTTCATAACGTTCCCATGGCAACAGGGGAAAATGTCAGCTCTTGTGTGAAGTAAACGCAACATTTTTAAACTTTCTGCTAAGAAATATGTAACTTTTTTTTAAATCATGCAAGCCCCGCATATTTTGCGCGAAAATCGGCAACTTATGCGGCGAAAGTGCGGACTTTGGCTGATTATGCATTGAATTATGCGATCTCATAATCACGTTTTTCTGGAGGGACTGTAATGTCGACTTAACCAGTTTGGGATGATGGGTGGCTGTTTACCAATCACAAGCTGTGTCTTCGAAGATACAACTCATGATTGATATAGCTGCTCGAGTCATGTGGTAGTTTTGTAAAAATGATGTTGAGTGGAGGACGTAAGCGGTACCAATATATCAGCCCATTGGCTAGGGCAAAACTATTGTTTTATTTTGGTGAAATCTTCCCAGTGCACATTATTACTGTAAACAGCATTTTGATCAAGTATCAGATCATTATGCCTCTTAGTCAATATTAATTCTTTTAAATCTTTTAAAACTCTTTTGCTCTTTCACTTAAACAGGTCATATATTAGCAAGCTAGTTGTGTCAGTTGTTTTAGTGAGCAGCAAGAGGTACATCTAGAATATTTAGTGACAACTCTGTGTTTCTGTGTGAGAAATTAGCTTTAAAAAATCTACAAAATCCACTGCTGAGAGATGCACACATACAGGCTTTCATTTCCACGGCCCAGCCATAACTCCCTTAAGTCTGGTGGACAAACACGTTGCTTATGAACAAAGTGAGACATTTATTAATAACAGTAAATGTCAATGACTTTTGTTCAGTTGAACATCTACCAGTTCATTAGATGTACTGCAGCTGTGTTGTTGCAGCTGCTGGAGATCACATACTGTACGGCTGCCAGTAGCCCAGTACTGACTTCCACCGACAGTTGAGTGATGTCGGCCAAGGCTGAAGTGTGCTCTGCTTTTCTTTCCTGCTAATTTGTAACACTTTCCAAAAAGTGACATCTCCATACTAGTGAAAGTTATTTATGTCAAGTTCGGTGAATTCAGACAACAGAGAGAGGAGGACTCAAAAGCAGACAGGTAGGATGGAGGGAAATCTACTGCAGGCAATGGTCAGGAACAGGCTAGTCTCGCATTGCTGTGGAAGAAGCTCCACAGCACTGCAAAGGAGGGTCTGGCTGGTCCACACAGCACTCCGGGATAGGAGAAAAACATGCTCTGGTTTATTGGCATTTCTTTTAACCAATCACAATCATCATCATGCTAAATGCCGGACGGAGCCCCGGTGCCACTGCAAATTAGTCTTGTCTTGATGGAACGTGTGTACGTTCAAAAGTTGTTTTAGTCGTGCAACAGAAAACAGATTGGACAGATAGTCTAGCTAGCTGTCTGGATTTACCCTGCAGAGATCTGAGGAGCAGTTAACCATAGTCCTCATAAATCCACCGGAGTTTTGAACGCCAACACAAAGAAAGAGGAAGGTAACGGGACATCCTGCCCTAAATAGTGACATCCGGGCGGAATTTCCGGCAGCAACGGACCAATCCCGGAAGTTGATGTAGACAAGGAACAGGCTTACAGGTTGGCAACGGAAAGGCAGTCCCAACAGTAAAAGAAATCAGACTGTCCTCAAGCAGCAATTATGACTTATAATAACGTTTATAGTGACAGCTCCATCTAGTGGCCGTATTCATAATGATGGGAGCAAAGCAGGAAGTAAGGTGACAAAGTATAAGAGCGCCAAGTTCCGCGTTAGGAGGCAGGTTGGGATTTCCACCTAGGAAACCGGGGTTTGTGTCTTGTTTGAAAATAAAAACAGAAAAGTAAATTAGCATTGACTAAATATCTTGTAAACAATCTTATTAATAGTTTGATTTCAATTCAAACCTGATTTCTTTTTAGTTATGTCATATTTATTCTCATTATCTGCCCAAGATCTTCCTCGTTGTCAGGTTTATTTTGTAAAAAAATAAAAGTTTGATGAAATCTTAAGAACAGAGGTAAAAATTAAACACCATGGTATGGTTTACATTTTCTACGTCAAGTGCCTTTACGTAATGGTATTCCACCTTAGATTTCCTTCCAGCATCCCTGACATTCACCATCCTACTAGAGCACTAAAGATGTAATAATCCATGGTAAAAAATAGTCCCCAACCATTGCACTACCGTATTTCCACCAGTTTGAGTAAAGTTTACTAAAAAATACAGCTCAATGGTTATAGAAAATAATTGAACCTTTTTTTCTTTTTTAAACTATATTTTATTTTTATATTTATGTCTTCAGTAGGAACCCATGTGCTTGGGGCTGAGTGCCACAGACAGGATAGGGAAGTCAGAAAGTAATAAGAGACGGAGTATGAACACATTGTTGGTTTAAGTCTTTACATAGAATGTATAGATAATAATAAAAATACAGAATAACGCCACCTTTATTGCTTAATAGAGCAATTTTGAAATGCCAGAATGGAGTAATAACATGCATCACAAAGTGCCATGTGGTCTGTATGTGCGCATGTGTGCGTGTGTCTGTTTGTCTGAGTATCTGTGTGTGTGTGTGTGTGTGTGTGTGTGTGTGTGTGTGTGTGTGTGTGTGTGTGTGTCTGTGAAGTTATGTGTGATGGAGAAAGAGAGAAACTGAAGCCTGTCACAGTGCCTCACACCTGCTTACCCAGGAGTCTTGGCCGCAACCGTCCGTTTTAGAACTCAAGATCCTTCTAGAAATTGCGCCTGATCTCTGTGATAAATAATGCATCAAGTTTTTTTTTGTAATATTAAAATAGCTGGCTTTTAGCAGCGTTAGTGGGACAGTAATGCCACCTGACAATCACTCCCCGAAGTCTTGACTTTGGCCTGCAGGAAAAAGAGTCAGACTCCTCGTGATTGACAAGGACAAAAAGAGTAGTCCCTCTTCTGTTTTTGAATTGTCAACTGCAGCCATGGGATTTGAGAGCGGAGGATGAAACCGTGACTTTGACTACAAGAAGCAAAGGACTTTAAGCATGACAAGTGTGATTACAGTATCCAGGAAAGTCATTTAGGGCGCCATGGTAAGAGACAGTCTCAACAGGACATTCAATTATTTATACCACTGGGGAGAGTGGGTACTTTCAAGGCCAAACAGCTTGCAGCCTCTTTAAGAAGATGTATTCTCAGATACTTCAGCAACACCAACTCCACTACTTACAGTTACAATAAAACAATTCCATATAAATGGTATGCCTCCCAACATTTAAAACCCCAGCTATTTGGAGTTGGCCTGTCATGACACTGATCAACCCCCGTGTTGATGTAGCGTCTGTCCTAGAGGTAACTAATCAATTAAAATGAAGCTGTGATGCAGGCCTAATAGGAAACCTGTGAACTCAGATCAATAGCAGGCAGATGTTTTTTTTGTTTTACACACTGTATTAGCTTTAAAATCCACCACATTTTCACCATGTGGGTTTAACTTGATAGCTGCTGGAGAGATGAATACATACCCTGCTGCTTCCATTCTTAGCTCTATGATTAAGTCCCATGATTTTTATGCATCACTTAACTAGCCAGAAAAAAACAATCAGCAGCAGCTTGGGTGGAAGGTTCAATATGAAAATGAAGGAACAGTCTTGTATTTCTACTTGCGATGAATAACTCAAAACGTGCACCCACACACATATACATATTGCAAGTACAGAAATGTTGTTCTGCTTATTAAATGGCATTGTAAAAGCATACAAGCATGCATAGTGTTCCAGACAATGTGAAGAAGTGTAAGAAGAGCTCCAAACAAAATGAAAGTCTTGAAAAACAAAAGGCTGTTGGACCTTTTCTATTGTGTAGTTTACATTTTGTACAGACATTCATGGTCCCTGAATACTGACTGTTACCTATTGAAATATAGCATCTACAACAGTGGTTCTAAACCTTTTTGGTCTGAGGTACTGCCATTGGCATGAACTTGCATACCCCTTCATCGATTCCCAATGTATGTTCCAAATATATAACACTATTCATTAGGTAAAAGTGGAAATTGTTATCAATAATTCATACAATTAAACTGTCAATATTAAGGTTGTTTTGGTCAGCAGTCATACTACTACAAGCTTTCTGGGCTACTACTACTTGGAGTGACGCTGAATGTTTCAACTATTTCAACAGTTAGCTAACTATTTCAATTTTTAGCTATCTTAACCGTTTCTCCATTACTTTTAGCTAATCATTCGTTTATCAAACTGTTTAGTCATTACATTTTTACATTTAACTAGTTATTTCTACCATTTATTCATTACTTTTAGCTAAACTTCTACTCACTTGCTAACTAGTTTTCACATGCTCTTATATAGCCTAACTGCAATATGTAGTGTTCAGGTGTTATACTTAATGTTGATACGTGTATATATTCTTCCAATCAATTCATTACTTAAAATGTTTCCAATTAGTTGAGATACTCTACAATGTTTCCATGTACACTGCAGAAGTACCCCCTGGTATAAGTAGCCCTGGTTGGGAATCACTGATCTACAAGACGGAGTGTCAGAACATCTTGTACATTGTTCCCTGGGCCTAATTTTGAAAAAAATCTTAGAAATGTGGGAACATAGGGCTGTGAGAACATAGGCACGCTTCCTCTTAATTTACTATTTACAACTTAATTTTATTTAGATTTTTTTCAAAATTAGGCCCTATGTTCCCACAGTTCCCACATTTCTAAGATTGTTTTCCAAAATTAGGCCCTATATTCCCACATTTCCAGCAAGACTATCTGTCCAATCTGAGTTTTCTCTCGCACGATTAAAACAACTTTTGAATGTTCCACCAAAACAATTTCTTTCGCAAGGCTATTTTGCAGCGGCTCCGTGCGGAGCTTAGCGCCGCCCATGACAATTGTGATTGGTTTAAAGAAATGCCCATGAACCACAGCACGATTTTCTCCCATCCCCGAATGTTATGTGGAGTAGCCAGACCTTCCTCTGCTCCACAGCGTGTGGAGGATGGTCTGGCAAAGAGAGACTAATGTTTCCCAGAAGATGTACCATAATGACTTTGGTGATCCTTTGACTTTTCATGGGGTTAAAGTTTTAATTTGCTTCAGTTTATGAAGTACCTTCACAAATATTCACATTTCCATTAGCCTCACTCTGACCACCTTGCTCTGTGAATTCCACCGCTCTATAACAACATCACTTGACTTTATTCGTTGCTCCCATCATAATTCCCACGGCTGCTACAAGGTTTTGTCACTTGAACATAATTATGTCATTTTGGGGCACTTGCTGAAATGACTGATGCTGTCGTTTGTCTTGGGAGGACAGGTTCCATTTTTATAGATAGAAGGCCCTGTGCTTCCAGTTATTGTGGCTAATTAGACCAACTCAGGTTGGAGCTGTGCAAAGCTATACTGGGATTTAGTTTTGGGCACCAAACCCCATGGGTTCTTCAGCAATACTACTGGAGAGCCCCTGAATCCAGTAATCCTGAAAGATTTGGTAAAAAAAAAAAGATAAAAGATCCGCATAAAGAACAGATATCGCATAATAAATAATGTCATCTTTTAGGACCTTGGGGGCTCTGTAATTAAACACTCTGAAAGAGGCCATTCTGCATATTGCAGAACTCTGAGAGCAGGACTTTAACTTCTAACATTCTAACAAGTATTTTCACATTGTGGTATTGCTACTTTTACTCAAGTAAAGATTCTGAATACTTCTTCCACCAATCTTGTTGTTACATGTACAAAGACACTGTCCTCCCAAAAGGAAAAAGTACATCTGTCATTTTAGCAAATGCCCAATAATGACATATTTTAATGTTCAAGTGACAAACTCTACCGGCCAGATTCTTTTCCATCGGGAGCAAAGGAGAAAATAGTGTGACGTTGTCATAGAGACGGGAGGCGGGAGACCGCTGTTCATTTCCCATTTCCTACCAACATTCAGCATAAGGTGACCAGATTTCTGAGACAAAATCCAGGGACATTTTCAGCTCAGAAGTAAGTACTAAAATATATACTGTAAATACCTCCAAAACAGGTAATGTTTTTATCTTTGTAAACTTAAAACGGGGACACTGCCCCAGGGGCGTCACTAGACCTAGAGCTGCACTGGGCATACTCCCCTGTAAGAAAATGTTGTCTATTTTAATGATCTGGTGCACTTTGAAAAGAAATTCAGACAACCAGTAAGGGGGGGGGGTTCTATGTGTGGAGTAGTTTTGGAGACATGCCTCTTTGTAATTATGACATATACAGTGGGGAGAACAAATATTTGATACACTGCAGATTTTGCAGGTTTTCCCTCTTACAAAGCATGTAGAAGTCTATAAGAAAATCACATTGTATGATTTTTAAGTAATTAATTTGCATTTTATTGCATGACATAAGTATTTGATACATCAGAAAAGCAGAACTTAATATTTGGTACAGAAACCTTTGTTTGCAATTACAGAGATCATACCTTTCCTGTAGTTCTTGACCAGGTTTGCACACACTGCAGCAGGGATTTTGGCCCACTCCTCCATACAGACCTTATCCAGATTCTTCAGGTTTCGGGGCTGTCGCTGGGCAATATGGACTTTCAGCTCCCTCCAAAGATTTTCTATTGGGTTCAGGTCTGGAGACTGCCTAGGCCACTCTAGGACCTTGAGATGCTTCTTACGGAGCCATTCCTTAGTTGCCCTGGCTGTGTGTTTCGTGTCGTTGTCATGCTGGAAGACCCAGCCACGACCCATCTTCAATGCTCTTACTGAGGGAAGGAGGTTGTTAGCCAAGATCTCGCGATACATGGCCCCATCCATACTCCCCTCAATACGGTGCAGTCGTCCTGTCACCTTTGCAGAAAAGCATCCCCAAAGAATGATGTTTCCACCTCCATGCTTCATGGTTGGGATGGTGTTCTTGGGGTTGTACTCGTCCTTCTTCTTCCTCCAAACACGGCGAGTGGAGTTTAGACCAAAAAGCTCTATTTTTGTCTCATCAGACCACATGACCTTCTCCCATTCCTCCTCCTCCTCTGGCTCATCCAGATGGTCATTGGCAAACTTCAGGCCTGGACATGCACTGGCTTGAGCAGGGGGACCTTGGGGTCTGTTTGATTGAGTGTGTGGACAGGTGTCTTTTATACAGATAACAAGTTCAAACAGGTGCAGTTAATACAGGTAATATGTGGAGAACAGGAGAGCTTCTTAAAGAAAAACTAACAGGTCTGTGAGAGCCGGACTTCTTACTGGTTGGTAGGTGATCAAATACTTATGTCATGCAATAAAATGCAAATTAATTATTAAAAAATCATACAATGTGATTTTCTGGATTTTTGTTTTAGATTCCATCTCTCGCAGTTGAAGTGTACCTATGATAAAAAGTACAGACCTCTACGTGCTTTGTAAGTAGGAAAACCTGCAAAATTGGCAGTGTATCAAATACTTGTTCTCTCCACTGTGTATATATATATATATATATATATATATATATCCATCCATCCATCCATCTTCATCCGCTTATCCGGGGTCGGGTCGCGGGGGTAGCAGCTCCAGCAGGGGACCCCAAACTTCCCTTTCCCGGGCCACATTAACCAGCTCCAACTGGGGGATCCCGAGGCATTCCCAGGCCAGGTTAGAGATATAATCCCTCCACCTAGTCCTGGGTCTCCCCCGAGGCCTCCTCCCAGCTGGACGTGCCTGGAACACCTCCCTTTATATATATATAAAAAGAAGTATGGCAAAAAATATTCCCCAAACTTATGCATATGTCTATTTTTGAAAAGTAAGTGATGTAGTACAACCAGCAGAACACTAATTATGCGTGAAGTAAGTTTACTTGACTCTATTTAATTATTAAAATATTAAATGTTTTTGGCAAAAAATATTCCCCAAAATTATGATTATGTTTATTTATGAAAGGTAAGTGCTGTAGTATAAACAGCAGGGGGGATTCTATGTGTGGAGTAGTTTTGGAGACATGACTCTCTGTAATTATGACAAATTTTACTTTTTTTTTTTTTTTTGGCAAAAACTATTCCCCAAAATTAGGCATATGCCTATTGTTGAAAAGTGCTGTAGTATAACCAGCAGAAGACTAATTATATGTGAGGTAAGTTTAAAGACACAACTATATTTAATTATTAAAATATTAAATGTTTTTGGCAAAAAATATTCCCCAGAATTATGAATATGCTTATTTTTTTAAAGGTCCCATGGCATGAAAATTTCACTTTATGAGGTTTTTTAACATTAATATGAGTTCCCCCAGCCTGCCTATGGTCCCCCAGTGTCTAGAAATGGTGATAGGTGTAAACCGAGCCCTGGGTATCCTGCTCTGCCTTTGAGAAAATGAAAGCTCAGATGGGCCAATCTGGAATCTCCTCCTTATGACGTCATAAGGAACAAGGTTACCTCCCCTTTCTCTGCTTTGCCCGCCCAGAGAATTTGGCCCGCCCATGAGAAAGAGAGAGACATCATGGCTTGCAAACAAGCAAAGTGGCAGTTAGTCAAGGCCACACCCTCACCCTCTACCTTGCACCCCCTCTCTCTCCTCCTCAATAGCATTTAAAGCTACAGACACAGAAATAGCACATCCTAAGTAAAGCCCATTGTGGGACTGGCTCTAGTGGCTGTAATTCTGCACCAAGGCTGAATTTCAGGAAACAAGTTATAATTGAGGTAAGTTTGGAGACACTATCTTATTTAATCATTAATAAATATTTTTGTTGTATCTCTTTTCGGTGTTGTAGTTTGTAGACTGTCCCTAAGCACTTGTCTTACTGCCGTCTCACCGCTGGCTGCTCATAGAGACCAATGTTATTTCTCCAGGTTGGAGGATGGCTCGTTTTGATGAAAATGATTTTGTAGCTCGTTGTTCAGCTTACTACGGTAGGAAACATGCGTCGTTTGTGATTTAATAACATTTCGCTGTAGAGTAATTGATCCCGGAAGTTCGAATCTGTGAATATCTTTCTAACTTTACCGAAGTTGAGCTCTGAGCAGCACTTGCTCTGGCTGTCTTGAGCCTGCGCGTGTAGGGTGCGCGACTATACGTTTGGTCAATGTTTTCTTTCTTTCATTCCAATTTCGGGTCTGTCAGTCACAGTGAAAACCGGGGACATTTCCGGGGACAGTTCCAGCCAGGGACAGGTCACCAAAACCGGGGACATTTGGTCACCCTAATTCAGCATAGCTTCTTTTAACCGTGACGACCATTGTTCCCTAACATTAACAAGTTAGGAATTTTAACCCAACCATGATCTTTCCCTAACCCTAACCAAGTACTAAAGGGGTACATACAATTAAAAAAAAAAAAAAGTTAACTTAAATGTCATGATTTCATCATGGCAGCCGTGCTTCTCCTTGTTCTGTGTGTTTTTGTTTGTTTCCCCTTATGTTTCTCCCTCATGTGCTGATGACTGTGAGGCTTAGCTGGCAGGTGGCGCCAGGTGAGGCTCATTCCCTAAGCACCCTCCTGCAGTATTTAAGGCGGGCTCTGTGATCCACTCGTCGCCAGATCGTACAGTCTACTAGCGTGGCATAGTTGCGCTCCTGGCTCCCTGTGTTTATCTGTGTTCCTGGTGTTTTAGCTTGTGTAGCTAAAACGTTTTCTGTGTTTTCTTGTTGCAGCCTGCCTTGCTTGCTCGTGCTCTCGTTTCCTGTATATCCTGTCTGCTTGCTCCTCCCGCCTGCTTCTCTCTCACTGTAAGGATTGGATTCAAGCCTCAATTGTTTGTTGGACCCTGGAAGAGGCCATACCACATGGTCATCGCCACCACTTCACTGGACACGCTCTGGAGAGCGCACTGCACCCACCACTCACCACTGGATCCCCTCGACACAACCCCACTTTGCCACCAGCATAATTATTGTATATATATTCACGCATTAAATCACTTAATCTTATTTCTTGTGTTTGTCGTCTGCTTTTGGGTCCAACCTCCTGTGCTCCACTGCTGTGGAATCCTTTCTATGAGATACAACAAGCCATCCAGTGGCCTAGTTGTTAAGATGAATAGCGTATAACCACACTGTCCCTGGCTTTGATTCAAATAAAGACAAAAAAACAAATCTCAAATGAACAACATACATGACTTAAATCAGTCTCTCTGATATCAAAAACGACAATGTGTGTTCATACTAATAATTATTTGACAGCCAAAGAAAACGATAAGAAAAGTGAAGGACTAGCTATCTGCTGAGTGTTGCATCACACGCCTAGCACGTACAATAGCAGCTGACACAGACCATCCCCTGAATCAAATCTTCACAATACTTCCATCCGGCCGCAGATACAGAGCACTGAACAGGACTGAAGCCTATTTATATGTTATATGTTTTGTCCCCACCGTCATCACAGTGCTGAACAAACTGTGATACCGCCACCACCACCTCAGTTGCTTTGTAGTTTTCACATTTGATGTGTCTATGTGGGTGTCCTAATTTTTTTGGGGGGGGGGGGGTTTGTATATGTGTTACATGTTTTATGTGTTTTATATGTGTTGTGCTATGGAACACAAAAATAAGATGTATGGAAATGATTATGCCCATGGGACAATAAAGACTATCTACCTATCGTTCTATAGTAGTGTTACAGCAGAAAAATATGGAATATACATGAAATACTAGGATACAATATACATGAAATAATAGAATACAATACAATATACATACATACAATATACATGAAATAATAATAGGATAGAATACAAGAGCAGATATTTAAATATTTAAAATATATACAAGCTGGGAATACAAAATATACAACTGCTTAACTAGTAATGATAAAATGTAGATACACCTATTGTGCAAGTTGCACTTAGTGCAGAAGTGATGTCTAAGAGTCTTATCTAGCACCCAGTGATGAAGTGTTAAAAAGTTGTATTGCCTGTGGTAGGAATGATTTCTTGATCTATCAATGAAACCAGATTTTTTGTTTCGTTTTTAGCAGGTTAAAGCAGGAGCTGGAAAATGAACGGGGCACAGTGTCACACAACCGACAGAGTGGGATGATTTACATGCTTTCATATTTATCCTAATCTATTTCCTTTATTTGCCTGACACATGCCTTGTGTGACTGCTTAAAAAAAAAAAAAAACACAAATGGCAACAATTAGCACAACAGAGATCAAGCTGATGAATGGACTCACAATGAAGAGACTCTCAGTGCCTCCATGGACACATGCAGGCCCGGTGGCCTGACCAGCTGATCGGCCTGCAGTGCCAGACCAGTGTTAAAATGCAACATTAAATGTGTAAATCGAAAACCACACGAGGCAGCTTCAGTCACTCAGAACAGTTGAGTGCCAGCCGCTCCCACCTGCTGTAACCTGATGGTATGATCTCTGCCTGTCATCACTGATTGATTGATTGCATGCATGTACGCATCAACACAATGTGCATTCAGTGGGTGGAGTGCACGTGGCCGAGCGGAGTGGAGAAAAACTGGACGCCGCAGGTGAGAGAGAAGAGAGAAAATTTTCATTTTGCATTCCCTCTGATCCATAGAGGAAGGCTGAGCTGTATTATGAGACAGTATTATGTATTATGGAATAGACCGTCCCTCAGCTGTGGTTGCTATGTCTGTACCATGGCAGTTAGACAGACAGTAGAGCCGGGACGATATACTTTTGTTCCGATTCGATTCTTTCACAATACATGGGTTCTAGAAGTATTGCCGTTCGATAGTATTGAGTATTGCAATTTTCTTTAACAAAAGCTAAAGTTGAATAATACACTTCTAGAGAGAATATATTCATATATTTAGACATTTCTGTCTGACATTTATTTCATTGGTAAAGAAGAACATTTTCTGCTTTTTCTGCATTCGCTCTGTTTTGCTGGAAACGGATATGATGTAGTCGCCTTCAGCGGTACCGTAGAAACAGAAAATATTTAGGTGAATCATTGGTAAAAAAAAAAATATATATAGTTTCTAGGGAAAAGATTCAATTTTAAAAATCGTTGCAAAAAAAAATCACAATACGATTTACGATTTTTTTCCCCCCCCCTTACCCCTTATAGATAATCAGTGAAGCACTGGATGGATCACTGACTGCTGCCAACATAGGAACAGACTGTTGATGTGATTATGACTATAGTCAAGAGATGACGCACTTAGGGCAAGATGTCGGGCAAGTGTCTTTGCTAGTACGCATGTAGCAAATGCACCTGCGCCCATCTTTGCGCCTGCTGGTCTTACAGGGAGGTGTGTTAAGGTGAATTCTTGGCGTATTGCTATCTTGAGGCAGCGGGAAGTGATCGCGCCATTGACCAACAAAAACCTGGTCTAAAGTCAATAACGCAGCATTTCATTGTTATTTTAACAACAAATTAATAAAATGCGCCTAGGCTCGTGCACAGCGCGCACACACTATGCTTGTTACACACACACAGGACACAAACACAGCAGCACACAAACATGCAAAATATTACAAATAAAAAGATTACGGTGCAAATCCGCCATCATAATAGCAATGCGCCAAGGTCCAAATGCGCCTGGCTTTTTAAAGGGAACGGGAGATGACACTCTGATTGGTTTATTGCATGTTACGCCAAAAACACACCTATGAATTAATGAAGACACTAAGTACAACCCTTTTGAACCATGCGCCCGGCGCACGGACCCTTTTTTCCGCTGTCAAACTAGCAAAAAGTGTATTTGGACACGCCCTAAACGCACCTGCGCCATGCGCTTCACGCCGTGCGCTTAGATCGTTAAAATAGGGCCCTTCCTGTTCCTATGGATCAGGGGGAATGCAAACGTGTTTCTCTTCACGCAATTCATCAAAGCAATGTTTTCACCTCCAATGTATTCATTTCTTTTAGAATTTTGTTTATTTTGCACAATAAAATCAAGACAACAGTTAAAGAAAATAAACTTATATATATATATATATATGCGTCCCATTGACTCCCATTCATTTTGGTGCCACTTTAACACCGAATAACTTTACATCTGAAGCGTTTAAAGACTCTATTTGTCCTTTGTTTATTTCTAAAGAAACACGACAATGTATAAAAGGCTCCATTACCTTGTACCTCACGTTATGGCTCCGTAGCAGACGTTTTTGTAAAAATAGGCTAACGATTGTGCCATAACCACACGACTTACTGTCTCACAGTAGAGAAATTACCATACAGTACAGGAGAAACTCGCAGGCAGTTTCAACTTACATTAGCTGTTTAAGTTTAAAGGAACACGCCGACTTATTGGGAATTTAGCTTATTCACTGTAACCCCAAGAGTTAGATAAGTCCATACATACTCTTCTCATCTCTGTGCGTGCTGTACCGCTGTCTGACGGCACCAGCGGCAGCAGCCCATCACAGAAAATGCAAGTGAATGGTTCCAGCAATCCTACTGCTCCGAATTGTGACAGAAGTTACAAAATAACGCCAACATGTTCCTATTTACATGTTGTGATTTGTAGTCACAGCGTGTATAAAAACCAACGTAACACGAGACACAGCCATCTTCTAACCGTAAACAAACCGGGAACTATATTCTCAGAAAGGCTTGCTGCAAAGCAAATCACTCCGCCCAAGTAGCAGAATGAATATAGTTCCCGTGTTGGGTTTGTCACTTATTCGGAGCAGTAGGATTGCTGGAACCAGTCACCTGCATGTTCTGTGCTGGCCTGCTGCCGCTGGAGCCGTCAGACAGCCTTACAGCACGCACGGAGATGAGAAGGGTATGTATCGACTTGTCTAACTCTGGGGGTTACGGTGAATAAGCTAAATTCCCAATAAGTCGGCGTGTTCCTTTAATTACTAATGTTAACTAGCATTTTAGTTAGCAATAATTAGCCTGTGCCTATGTTATCTCCTTACATATACCTATGCTCCCTGTCTCTGCAAGATTGGGAATGATTGAGATTTCTCTTGGCACAGCTACCAAAAGACTTACAACTTTCAGACAGGTTGCTCACGTCACATTTACGTCGTCAAGCTCAGTTTGAGGCTGCGCAGTAACGCT
The DNA here is from genome assembly GCF_031162955.1 of Sander vitreus. Lineage (NCBI taxonomy): Eukaryota > Metazoa > Chordata > Actinopteri > Perciformes > Percidae > Sander > Sander vitreus. Next base: position 6,208,567 of record NC_135855.1, on the reverse strand, counting down.
CAGCCATCAACGGAGAAGTGCTTCTAATTCGTCTACGGCGTGGCTTTGTCCATTTGTTTAACTATGGGGAAAACACACAAGGCAGGAAGTAAAACAAGACATGAGAGAGGAGAAACAGAGAGACTACAAAATAAAACAGGAAACTGAAGCATGAAACATACATACAATGAAGAAGCTAGGAAAAACACACAGAAAGAACATGGGTAAAACATAACCAAGAGCAAATGAGAGAAACATTAACAAGGAATGAATGACAACATAAAACAGGAAAGGACCGATAACACAAAGACAGGCTGACAAGGGTGAGACAAGCAGGTAAGGACTACAGAGACACATGAGGCAGTAAACAACAAGGAAACAGGGAATGAATACTAAAATAAATAGGAAAAATCACAACAGAAAACCACAAAACAATGACAGACATGAACAATTCAGAGCAATACAGACAGTTTTACTCAGACAGGTCCTAAGCCTCTTTTTATAAGTTTTGACAGAAGTTGACTAAAAATGCAGTGTTGATATGACGGTTCTATAGCTGTGCTCCCCTGTATCCAATATATAATTGACAGAGCCTAGTATGGAACATACTATTAATACTATACTATTAATTTTTGGCATGTCTTGCATTATAACTGTGTACGTCAGCATTAGACTGAAAAAATACTACACAAGGTATCGGAAGGGAAGCTGGCTGGTCCATCGGTGACGGAAGCGCGCGCACAGACCAAATGACCAAATTACCTGCTAGATTGTCCTGCTGCGCTTTCTCTCTGTACCTTTTCTACAAACCTATACCTTATACAGTCTATGACCTGTACAGACACAACTGTTGCCTCGGCTTGCCATGTTGCGTGTACGCGCTGAACAGAGCTCTGTGGGATATTTTAAGGAATCGCTGCAGCTGGCTGGTCTGATGTGCCGTATAGGCCACCGTACTCTGGCCGTGGGCTGCTGCTGCACACTGGGACACAGCTTTGTTCCTGTGTCGGGCAGCGGAACAGTGGCACAGTATTCCAGCCACCAGCGTTGCAATATATAAGGCATGTTACCGCCACTGCCAAAATAAGCCCTGGTTCCAACATAATTTCGTCGTAATACTGTCAGACAGTGGTGCAATGACAATAAAGCCTCTCATGTCTTATATCTTCAGACAAACATTCAGATGACCCCTCCCAGGGTAGCAGTTCCTCCGAGCAACCAGAGCTTCACCATGATTGACACAAGTCCAGTGAGTCCGGTCAGAGTGCTGAGGAAATGCCAGGTGCAAAAAAACAAACACCCCTAAAGTGCACAAAACGATATATCCTCGCTGTCGGGCAGGAACCTTATACCGCCACATGTTATCATTTCTATATTTTTTCATGAATCAATGCTGTTGGTCACCCTTTACGTCCTACTGCAGGTTTTTACAAATATTTAAAGCTATAGTGCTTAGTTTCTGTCATGATACAAGCCTTCCGTGATCGCGCACCACCCCTTCACCACGCAGTTGCTAGTAGCCAAGGAGGACACGGAGGATTAAAAAAACATGACGGACTCTTCAGAAGAGGTAATTAACTTCACTCGAGTTTCTGCACACGAAAGTTGCCGGACGCCACAGTCTTCTGAACATAGCCATACTGAGAAATACACAGAGAGTTGTGTGGAGCTGATGGTCTTAATTAGCTTTGTACCAACTTGTAGCAATGGCTTAAATGTAACAGATGTTCATTAATATAAAAAATTTACGCACTAAAGCTTTAAACGTGACAAAGTGACGAAGTGTCTGGCTTCATCTGAGAGAAGGAGCTAAATAACATTTTTCAAATAAGCCTTTTTTTCCGTTTCCTGAAAAGCAACAATTTAGGACGTACAAGGTTTTTCGCCAGACAGGGACAATATATGAATATTTACTCCTGTAGACTTTACGAAAGCACAATTGACAAACTCTTGAAACTGAAGACACGTGGTGTGGTTTTTGAAACAGTTTTTTGTGTCTAACTAAAATGTATGCTAATGCTAATGAACATATATTTAAACTAACCGGCTACAGCATACAGTACATGATCTGTTATGAATGTGAAATTGGTCAGCCCAGACCAATTTTCCAGCCTGAATTATTATCCCATTCCAGCCTTGGACACATGACTCTTCTGTCCCCCGCGCGCACACGCACACGCACACACACACACACACACACACACACACACACACACACACACACACACACACATTCAAGCCTTTGTAGCCATGCTCAGTCAGCTGCGAATGCAGTGTGAGCAGATGTGAAAAGTATCACTGGTAGTAGTCACACACTTTTCCAGCGAGCAGCGTCGCGGACAGACATCCATACCAGATGCCGTGTGTGCCCTGGGCTCCGAGGCATCACTGTGAGGGGAAAAGCCAGTGCGGGGAAATAAGCACCTGTCATGTGCCAACTGAAGTGTTAAGTGCACAAATTGTGGAGGCGAGGGTGATGTTTCCTCAGGGGTGACAGCTCTGGGTCTGGGTGCCATGTCAGGCCCTGGCATATCATACAGAGCCCCCCCTCCCAACCCCGCCTTTCCCCCTCTCCTCCCTTGCAGCCCACCCCGGTCCCGCCGCTTGCCGAGGGGCACAATGGCAACTATTATTTACTGGATGTCTGCCTCATTTCCTCATATTCATCCTGGCTGGCCATCACAGGGCTACAGGGGGCGTGTCATCGCTGAGGGGCGGCAGTGGCAAAACAATCTCCGGCGAGCATTTAGATCATTTATTCAGAGCGCAGGGTGTCAGCCGCAAACCAAATTGGCCGCATTTGTGTGGCCGGGTGCTCTCCTCGCGCCTCTCCCTTCAGGTTGGACATGCATGCAAGCCGTGGAAGGTGCATCAGGCCGAGTGTCAGAAGGCCTCTTCACAAACTAACACTAATGCCACACGAAAGGGCTTTCTGTGAACAGTGTGAAAGTGCGAAATGTATGATAAATTGAGCATGCCGGGGGGTGGGGGGCTTTATGGCTGTGAAGTGCCGTGGCTGGTCGCAGGCATTGTTATGACTGGGGCTATTTAGGATCATGGGAGTTGACAGTGCACTACTGGCAGCCATGGAAGCCAGATTTATCCGGGTTGTTTTGTGCACCGATGAGTAACGGTCACAGCGCGAGAGGAAAAACACAAAGTTTTTAGAACATTTCTGAATTTAACAGAACTCCAAGGACATGATAAACACCAGTGACCCAGGCTAATGCTATTAGCTAAAAAAAAGGAGAAGCCTCATCTAACAAGATGACAGCACTTTAGAAATACCTTTCTTTTCATCTGACCACCTGTTGTCAAGGTTGTTAGCCGCTGAGAGTCCCGAACAAAAGAATAAGTGGATGTATTTGGAGAAGGAATAGCCGGAGAGGCAGATAGAAGGCAGGTAATGGTTTTGGGCTAATGGTTTCCTGATGTTGAAATAGTGATACATGACACAGGCTTGGCCGTACACAAACATCTGCAGGAGACAGATGAGAAGCATGTGAGCCAGTGCAGGACAACAGTCTTGTGTTTGTCCTTGCTTTTGCTGCCACCCACAGGGCACACTCCGCCAGGGCGCGCACACACACACACACACACACACACACACACACACACACACACACACACACACACACACACACACACACACAACATGTGGGGGAAATAGGATCACGCCTGTTTGCTATAAAGACACCTGCTGTTAGTTTTCCCTCATGAACATTAGAACACATGAATTAGACATTTCTTAGTATTTAGTGTTTCTTCATATGTATCATTCAAATTACACATCGCTTGCACAGCATAAATCATACCACACATCTTTCTTCTGACTTCACGTTAATGTAGATGGTTGTTCCCTGCTGCCATCTGCTGGAGGACTTTATGAAACACAGTCCTCTCACAGCCTTAGCTGTGATTTGATAAATACTGAGATGAAATACAAATACTGACAAACCAATAAATAAATAAGCGCAAATTAAGGGTAGTCACTACAGGTGAGCAGTCACGATGCCGTCTCTTCTGACTGCACATTGGCTAAGAAGATGATGGCTAAACAACATCAAATCAAAAATTGCACTTACATGTGGCACTTTTTAGTTTGGCTTCTTTGAAGGGAATGTACTTCTATGTGATTCTTGCTGTTGCTGTGTTTCTACCTTTCTGGTTGAATGCACTTCTTGGAATGTAATGTAGTGAAGGTGTATGGGGTAAACATTTGAACAATCTTTTTTTGCATTGCGAGTTTTCTGAAGTTTTATGTTTCAATATGCAAAAGAGGCATTATCCAATGCTAACTTTTTTTGGTGAATCACAGGTGAAATCTGTGATCCGTCAGAATGTGTGCTCTGCAGCGCCGTCTACCTGCCGTAAATCATTTTGTGACTTTGCGGGAAAAATCGGACCCGGGCAGAGGCATTAATAAAAACTAAAAATAGCATTCTATTCACTGTTAGTCTCGTTTGCTGTTACGGGTCATTTATGATCATCAGATGAGAAATTACACAGTTTCAGAAACATTAAAAAGTTACATATAGTTACGTTAATAACCATAACCCACAATGACATGATCATTTTTTGTACATTTTGTGTACTGTTCACAACCTGCTAGGACGGCCAGTGAATATCTATCTATCTATCTATCTATCTATCTATCTATCTATCTATCTATCTATCTTTTTGTTTTTACTCTGTAACAGATGTGACTTGAAATGTAGCACAGTACAATGCTTGTGATTAAAAGTACCTCAAAATTTGAATTACAGATATATGAAGTACATAAAAAAAGGACTTTGTTACAGTAACAACAGACCCCGATCATTTCATCATTTTACGTCTGTAGTCCCTGTGTTGTGGAGTAAAACTTGAAGTTGTTGTACTCTAGTGGTGTACATACAGTATGTTGCACATGATCTAAAAGTGTTAGGAGAAGATATGTCAAGGTTGTATTGTTTCTTTGTAGGGGAAATGCTTCATTTACATCACATAAAGTTTCAGGCTGTTCTATTTGTGTATATGGTTATAAAAAGTAATCCACTGTTATATGTATACATATATATATATATATATATGTACGTATATATAGATGTATGCGCCACATTGAGTGCTGCTGTTTAAAGGTCCCATGGCATGAAAATTTCACTTTATGAGTTTTTTTAGCATTAATATGAGTTCCCCCAGCCTGCCTATCGTCCCCCAGTGGCTAGAAATGGCGATAGGTGTAAACCGAGCCCTGGGTATCCTGCTCTGCCTTTGAGAAAATGAAAGCTCAGATGGGCCGATCTGGAATCTTGCTCCTTATGATGTCATAAGGAGTTAGGTTACCTCCCCTTTCTCTGCTTTCCAGCCACACACCCCCCACCCCCACCCCCCTCTCCTTCTCAATAGCTACAGACACAGAAATGGCACATACTAAGGAAAGCTCATTGTGGGACTGGCTCTAGTGGCTGTAATTCTGCACCAAGGCTGAATTTCGGGAAAGAGACTTCAGATACAGTATTAGGGGACCACTAAGGCCTATATAAAAGCATCCAAAGAGCACCATGTCATGGTACCTTTAAGACCACTCTGGTCTGTGTAGGGCCAAACCAAAAGATTTTTTTCCCCAGTTTGTTTCCCGGGAGTATTACTTACTGTAAAGGGAACCAGTGCTTTAATCCAACCGATGATTCATATTTAGGCTCATGGGAGTTGACAGTGCACTACTGGCAGCCATGGAAGCCAGATTTATCCGGGTTGTTTTGTGCACGTGAGAGGAATAACACAAAGTTTTAAGAACATTTCTGAATTTAACAGAACTCCAAGGACATGATAAACACCAGTGACCCAGGCTAATGCTGTTAGCTCAAAAAGAAAAAGAAGCCTCATCTAACAAGATGACAGCACTTTAGAAATACCTTTCTTTTCATCTGACCACCTGTTATCAAGGTGTTAGCCGCTGAGAGGACAAAAGAGTAAGTGGATGTATTCGGAGAAGGAATGGCAGATCGAAGGCAGGTTATGGTTTAATCCAACCCAATCCAATGGATTTTTTCTAATCTTTAGTTGTTTTCAGGGGCTTATAAGCAGGGGAGTGGAGTTCGCGTCCCAGGGGAAACCAAAAGACTTTCACCAAGAAAACGTGTGTTCATGTCCCCAGAGTACTACTTAAGGGGTCCGTTGTTTTACTTCAAATCACAATCTTTTTTTCTAATCTTAACTAGTTTTGGTGCTTAAACTGTCGCCGCTACAGGACAGTCACCTTTTATCGGCCGCTGAAATGACCAGGACCTCACGGTGCTCTGTAGCCGGCTAGCAGTCACCTCTCGTCAGCTAAACTTAACTGCAACGGCTGAGGCCGACCGGTACCTTACTGTGCCCTGTTCGTACGATATCATACGAACCGGTTCATTAAGTTCTTTTCAGACGCTAAGCGACACTTGGCCTGCGTAGTCGCGTGGATCCGTGGGCTCTCACTGCGCTCCTCACGTGAACAGACAGGCGGACAACGCTCCGCGAGTAAATGCCAGGCGATCAATGCTCAGTAACCATGGGGATCCTGCTGATACAACTGAATGAGAGTAGTTGACCGTGGTATCATATATTACTAATCACAGGTCGATTTGATTTATAACAAATAGTGGCAATCCTAGTCTTTCCTAACCACGAACTGTTATCGATAGCTAAAGTAAGCTAAATTAGCATAGTCATAATTACAGACGTTACCTGATAAATCCAGTCTTGTGCTGTCTGACAAGCAAACGCTCCACTGTCTATCTCCTGATAACTGTTTAGAAAACAGTTTGATATTTTAGGGAACTCACAAACACAAAAGTCTGTCTATTGTTCATTGATTTGTGTCAAGACATGCGTGCGACGGGCGTGTGTGAATGCGACGAGCATGAATGCGACAGTTTCACGGGATTGCGCCCGCTTGTCGCGTTGGCTGTCAGATTGTCCGCACCCATCCTTCTGCCCACTCGCCTCTCATTGAAAATGAATTACGAGGGACGACAGTCGTTCCCTGTGTGAAAAGACCTTTAGAATGCGTTGACAGAGTACATAGAGTTCCGATGGAAGGTTCTCAGAATCATCGCTTCTAAAATGATGTCATAATGTTCTGATTCAATAAACTGTTCCAATCTGACCAAGTGGCATTTCCCTACCAAACTAGATCAGGTTTTGGAGGGAATTCCGGTAACTCAACTTACTGTGGTCATCCTTACATTCATGATGAATAAAAGGCTAATGGAGAGCCGCGGTTATAGCTTTAAATGCAACCTGGGAGAAGGCATGTTTGGCAAAGTTGTGAGTGCATACTCAAGCCGACTAAAGAGAAGGGTTGCCATAAAGGTTATAGACAAAAATAAGGTTAATCCTAGTTACTTGGAAAAGTTTCTGTCTCGGGAAATGGAGATCATCAGGTCTTTGAACCATCCTCACATTATCAAGACTCTTGACATCTTTGAGTCACATACAAGCAAGGTAATCAATATTTTGTATTTATTTAATATTCTGTGAAAGATCATTCTTTATGGCCCAATGCAAATCTTACTTGTATTTTTTCACTAACCACCTGTTTTTATCCACTCGGCCTCGGTCATTTCTGCCCAACTATTAACATTTACCCAGTTTTTATATACACTTTTAAAACTTCTTCTTTTGGATTGTGGAATTCAAATACAAGCCATGTTTAATTATGTGATTCATTCAGGTACATAGTTGAACTTACATAGTTACTTTGAATATTCTGTGAGCATATAGACATACATACATATACATACATACAGGCCTACATATATGACAAACCAGTCTCACTGCAGTTCGTGAAATGTTCACGTAAATTGAATCTATTGATTCGTGTACATGGACACTAGTTTTTTTTCGTGATGATCAGCACGTTTTTTAAACTAATGTATTTCAATGAGAAGCATCTTTTGTGATCACAACACAATTCTTTCTGCCGTCGGGCTGCAGCAGAGAAGCTATTGCTATTATTGGTATTTTTAGCCCAATAACCGCTGTTTTTAAATAAATTTGGGTATAAATGGCGGTAGAAAAAACATGTAACAGTGGCCGGGTTGGTCAGTGGGTATAGCAGGCGTACATATCCTGAGAGGTTTATGCCTCGACGCAGAGGTCCACGGTTCAAATCCGATCTGTGACGATTTCCTGCATGTCTTCTCCCCCTTTCTCACCTAGCTGTACTGTCAAAATTAAAGGTGGAAAAGCCCCAAAAAAACACGTAACATAGAAATTTGAGCGGCCTTTACAAACTCTACCAATTGCCACTGTAGGCCCCGCTGCTGGCATCCAGTGTAAAACCAAATGTAAATACCTTTGTGAAATAGATAGAACAGATATAAGGTGCTTTCCGACCAGATAGTACTTGTACTTTTTAGAGGAAAAGTACACTTCTAAGCAGTTCTAAGAACTACTCTCCCCTAAAATAATTTTTTCCATTTGCATTCCCACTGGCCAAGTGGCCATAGGGACTGGTAGGAGGGGTAAGGGAGTGACGCAAGCACGGCAACAGTCTATAGGATCGGTTATAGCATCGTCACTAGACCTTACAGTTACAGATACAACAACAACAAATTATGCTAATACTTGTGCACTTTTCCTATATTAAATGCACGTCCATTCTCGTAGTAATTCACGTAATGTTTTGCTCAACACAGACGGGGCTTTATTATACTCGGAACAGACCCCGCCTCTGCCTGCTGCGCTGTGGACGTGTGTGTGTGTGTGTGTGTGTGTGTGTGTGTGTGTGTGTGTGTGTGTGTGTGTGTGTGTGTGACGGCCGGCGAGCCGCAGGACAGGCTTGTGGAGTTTAACTCTGAAAAGACAGTTAACCACAGGTTCCCGTTAATCTTATGATGGACATGTGTTGTGATATTTAAACAAACGAACCGTCAACGAAAGTTGAATAAAAGCCACTTATTTACGAGAGCGGTCTGAGAGACCTCCAGCTCACAGCGAGGTGTCTGAGCATGACTGGCCAAGCGACGAGCTAGAAGCCGGGGCAGGCGCTTGCTGGCTGTCGCCTCACTTCATGGAGCTTCTGAACTCCGAAAACTTTGAAGCAAATTGTCAATTCGGCATCAATTTTCGCAAGACTGCCTATATTCGAAATCTAAACAGTTAATTTCTCGCCTAAAACGTTGTCAGAAGTGAATTTAATGATGAATAAGATGGTGAAAATTGTTAAAAATGTCCCGTTGTTGGTCGCTGCTCTGCCTGCAAGTTTCCGAGTTGGCAGTGGGCGTGACTTATAAGTTCGACCAATCAAGTACACCTAGGAAAAGGGAAAAGACCCTGCTCTGAAGTAGGAGCTAAAAAAGTACGCTACAGCGGCCAGAGGAACTTAAAAATCCCCAAATTTTTCCTGTCGGAACACGACGAAAAAAGTGTTCTAGGAACGTTTAGTTCTAAGAACTGCAAAAATCCCTCCGGTCGGAAAGCCCCTATAGATAGCTTTGTATTACACCCATAAAATACAACTTGGGTTTTATTGGTCAACGTGTTTTTATTGAGTGTTGCATACATACACAGTATAGAGACACAACAGGGATTACACAGATATAATACATTGAGAAGAAATTAAATAAATACAACTAAATCAAACAAACGACAAAAATACACATTTTCAATAGGTACAGGGAAAAGTTAATTGTTCCACATAAGAAATAAAAGGCTGCCACACTACATAAAATTTCCCAGTCGATCCCAGCAGTGTGTCTTGTCATCTCTATTTTGAGAAAATGCATGACCTCGGAAATCCACCTGCCAAAGAATGAGACGCCTTGCCAGAAGATCCTCTGATAGTACACCAAAAGGTCCAAGAAAAGGGCATGGTTCAATTGTCCGACCTTTGATCTCTGAATAAACTTCAAATAAAAGCTGGATTTCAATCAAGAAAACATTCCAAACTATTTCTGACCTTTATGTCAATGTAATATTTCCTAATTGGAGCCTACCAATTAAATGGCATCAATAGTAGCCATATACATTTGGATGACTGATACTGTATTTACTTACTACTTACTACATCTGTATCTACACAGAGTTAGCTAAAGGTGTTCAGAAATAATACACGTAAATATTAATACATGGAAAGAGCCAGTTACATTTGAAATGGCTGAGACATAAAATGGCTATAACAACAGACTACTGATAGGACAGATTCTTTTAATGGATAGATGATATATGGATGGATGGATTGATAGATAGATGATAGATGATGGATGGATGGATGGATGGATGGATGGATGGATGATGGATGGATGATGGATGGATGATGGATGGATGGATGGATCAACAAAACGTCATGCTTTTTTAACAGCAGATCGCTGTTCACTTCCCATTTACAACCGTCAACATTGGTTTCTTTTAACCATGACAGTGGTCATTCCCTAACCTTAACCACATGGTTAAAAATTGTAGTCATGATGACAAAGTCCTCTAACATTAATGAAGTAGTAATTCTAACCCAAACCATGATCTTTTTCTAATCCTAACCAAGATAGTGGCGTTCGATCAGAAAATGCTTACCAACAACCTATTTTCTTGTTTAATTTGGAGGATTTGTTCGGTATTTGTGGCAGCAATGGTAGAATTAAAGTAAGTCCATTGAATGACAATATACTGCTGTCGCCTAAACAAGACAACAGTCTACAGCTGCTACAGCAGCTCTGTGCGGCTGCATTTGGCCCAGCAATGCTTTGAGCTAAATCACCTTGCTAACTCCAAATGACTAAGTTGTTGATGCTGCTGATAATATGTACCATGTTCCCCATCTTAGTTTAAGCATTCTGGCATCCCCTAATTTGCATTTAACAAAGTACAGCTGAGGTTGGTGGAAATGACATTTGTTTTGCTATATGATACAGTACTTTGTCAAGATAATTGAAGTTCTGAGCTGATGATGGTGCTAGATGAAAAGGGTATCACCAAAGGCATTACTATTCATCTTGAGGGGAACATGGATGTCTGTAGTAAATTTCATGGCAATCCTTTAAATAGTTGTTGAAATCTTTCACTAAAAGCCAAAAATGTCAACCTGCTGGTGGAGCTAGAGAGAGGGTCAGAAGATCACCACAATCAGTATGAGCTATGGTGGACAACCCAACAGACATTGCCATATCTAGAGCCACAACAATAGCACGGCTAATGTCAGGATCAGACTACACAAATTCAGCCCAATTTTGACATACATGTCATGTGGCGCACATATGTAAACATGGCGAAAGGAAGGAGAGACGCTACTGCTGCTGTCTAGAGCACACAGTGCCCATATAGGCTTTTTTCACAGCAGGGATCGCCCCGCTTCCCAGCATTGCACGCTAGTGGGCTAGCCACTAGTGGTTAATTGTTTCTCTTCACTTTGACCACTGACAAGCAAAGAAAACAGGCTCCGCCCTCTTACAACCGTGATTTCAAAACAGACCATAATGGCGGCTTGTTTGGAATACGATCTCTTATTTTACGAAAATAGTTCACCCAAACCTGATTCTGAAAACATTTTAAGCGAGAAATGGGCTATGCAGTTGTGAATCTGTATTATGTATATTATTTCAGATCGACAATGGTCAGTTTAAAAGATATTCGGGAGTTTTTGAGAGACTGCTGCTCCACCAAAGCGTCGACCTATGAACTTGCGCATGATCTTCACGACAGCACTATACTCGTATAGAGTATACGACATATTCTGTCTGGGGGCTGAATGGTGTCATACTTGTAGTGTTTCCACTCTTCTGTCCAAGACCCAGCAAGAATTGTTGGCAATATGTCTGTCTAGTCTGACATAATGACTGTCGTGAAAGACAAAAAAATCGTGTAGTCTGATCCTGACATAACCCCGAAATTCCACCAGGCGCCGAATTGACGGATTCCGTCTGCAGCGCGGTTTTGTTCCGTCCTCCGCCACGCGCCATACCACACTGAGAGCCTGGGTAAATTAACTGGATGCTCTCGTCCTTCCACTTGCTGCCCGGCCTGTTGAACGCCCCGCAGCATGCGTGAAAAATAGACCTGGCGCATATTTTAGCCACCTCTCGCACGCTTCTCGGATGCGCTTCTTGGACGTGCTTATGGGACGCGGTACTGGGACGTGGTTCTGGGATGCGGTTCTGGGATGCAGTTCTGGAACGCGCTGCATCGCAGCTGGTGAAATAACAAGCACTGTCTTGAATGGCCGTGATTTCTGGTGGTGTCCACGGTGCCGGCGGAACACAGCGCAGACGCACCCAGTGGAATTTGGCTGTAAAAGTGCTACCATTTGTGTTGTTAGGTCAGATTCTTCTTATTTAATTAAAATTTTATTTTGACATCTATTGCACGTTCCTATATTTCACCATGCACTTTTGTATCTCTAGGTCTATGTGGTGATGGAGCTCTGTGTTAAAGGAGACCTCTTGAAGCATATCAATGTCAGGGGAGCCTTACCTGAACATTCAAGCTGCAGGCTTTTCACACAGCTGTGCGAGGCCGTCCAATACCTTCACAACAGTGACATGGCCCACAGAGACCTTAAATGTGAAAACATGCTGCTGGATACACACTTCAACCTCAAAGTGTGTGACTTTGGGTTCAGCAGGAGGCTCACTTACGCAGACGGGCGGTTGGTGCTGAGTGAAACCTTCTGTGGCACCTCGTCCTATGCATCGCCTGAGATTTTGAGAAGTTATCCGTACAACCCCAAAGTGTCTGATGTGTGGAGTATGGGTGTTGTGCTGTATATGATGCTCTATGCAGCAATGCCGTATGATTCCAGCAACGTTAGGAGGATGGTGAGAATTCAAATCCAGCATAATATCAACTTCCCAAACACTCCGTCTGTTTCGTCTGAGGCACAAGACCTTATCCGAAGCATTCTGCACCCTGTTGTGGAGCAGCGAATTACAATCAGCAGCATATTACAGAGTTACTGGATGTTGCGGGAAGTGAGAATGGACGAAAGTAATGAGGCTCCCACATCAAACGCTGGCTCCGGACAGAAAGGACCTCCAGATAAAAAGGCCAAAGAAGAAGAGAAACTTTCAAAAGTCAATTCAGAACCGGGGGAGGGACCATCAACTGCTGCCCCAAGACACTGATGTTACATTGGAAATTAGAAGCTGACCAAACTCTAAATAAATACATTTATTAACACTTTTTTGTTTTAAAGTAACCAGCTGCAAAGTGTTTGAGTTTCCTCAATTGCAGGTGTGATGACCCTCTCACTGTCTTGGAGGCTGGCCAACCTCAGTAGGCCACTGTTTGATAGTGGAGGGTCGTCAGCTGACAAGAAGAAGTACTAGAGAATAATGATTAAGTTACCTTTTAGGACTTTTATTTTGAAAATACACCCTACTCTAGGGCACCTCAGTAAGGTTCTGTTAGCGTCTGGTAGCTTTAATTCTGAAAATCCAGCCCAGTCCAGGTTGAAGAAGGTGTGTGTGTGTGTGTGTGTGTGTGTGTGTGTGTGTGTGTGTGTGTGTGTGTGTGTGTGTGTGTGTGTGTGTGTGTGTGTGTGACACAGAGGTAATTTTAAATTGTGAATCAAATTTGAAGGTTTTTATTTTTTAATAGTAAAAAAGAGAGAGAGAGAGAGAGGGGTCTAAACTGCCAAAAAAGAGCTTAACGGCAATACACCAATCAGAAACAGAGGCAGATACTAATGGAGTGTAATCAGCCAGTCACTTGTGTGTTATCAATCAATCAAGCAAGCAAGCAAGCAACCAAAAAACAAACCAATGAAGTAATTACTCCCTAGGAATCCCCACCAATCAGTTCCGAAACGTTAGAATTTGCAGGATGGCTCTCCAGCTATCGTTGCCTATATGCTTGTGGTGATCTGTATACGATGGAGAACTGGCCAGCAGCAATTGTTTTGTCAGTATCTTTATCCGTGTCTGTCTCCACTGCATGCCGGACGGTTGACACTGGGTCTTACATGAATAATAAAAGGTCGTCAGCATACGAAAAAAAAAACCTGTGCTCTATGCGACCTCTATGAATACCCTAAAGGGGTGAAGATCTAAGAGTTAATTAGGTGTTCTTTAGAAAATAAGTGCAAATAGGAGGGGAATTTCATTATGCAAATGAGACATTATCTAATTATATATGTGCTAATTTGAATAAATAAAGGTGTTTCGTATTTTTCAACTTGGAAGCTATTTTCCCATGCATTGGTATAATGTAAATAATCAACTGGGGAAGTTTCATGGTGATATCTGTTAGTTAAAATATTTTCCTCATTCACCTGCAGTGTCTCCACTTAACATGGGCTGCAATGGGAAATTGCGGCATCATCAATTTCAGTATTTTTCATTATTTTCCACCACTTGGATCTTTTAGGATTTTTTTTATATTTTATAGAGGAGACTTTTATGAGTAATAAACATTTGTCAGATTTTCTGGTGCAATTTGTGGGAGATTCACCCCTTTTTTCTCACAAAATGCTTGCACTACTATTCAGGTTAGCGAGTGCTGGTCGGTTTGTTGTTTTTTGGTGGTCTTGCTGGTGATGTCATACGATCAGCATGGTCTTGTGGGTGAAGCTGCTCCAACAGTATGGTCCTGCTGCCTGCAGCTAAATAACAAACTTATCTAATTGTTTCATGTTATTATGTGTTATTACGGTGGAAAAACTGAGTTTAACTTTAGGGTACTGAGTCCTGAGGCCTGTACTACGAAGCGAGATCAACATGTCCTGGATTTCTTTCAGTTACCCGGCTTCACCTAACCTAACAACCACGGTCCCGCATAAGCTGTATCACGACGCTAGTTATCAACTAGTTCAGTCAACCCAGGTTTTTCCAATCTAGAGACGCGCGCGTTCACATAAAAGGGGCGGTGATCACGCCGTATGTCCAATCGCAAACACGGACAAAACTAGAGCTGCATATTTCACACAGGAGGAGCAGACCATAATCATACAAACTTATCAGCAATTTAAACACATAATAGGGGCTAAAAGCAACACAGTCGCTGCTGCCAAAGCAAGGAGGGAAAGCTGGCAGAAAATAGCAGACGCTGTAAATGCGTACGTTACATGACTTATTGATATAACTGTCACAGGAGAAATATCTGACCATAATTACACTTGTGCATTCCATAACTTATGTTGCCGTATTATTTTAGTTGCAACCCCGGCAGTGGCAAACGATCGTGGGAGCAAATAAAAATTAAATATAAAAACATATTTCAAACCGGTAAGTAGCAGTAGCAATACTTGCACATATTTTAAGGCCAACAAGTACAAGGTTGAATTGCGGGATCAGTCCCTTTTGTAGGATATTGGTATACAAAGGGTCTATAGAACAACGAAATTGCGTGCAGCCAACAGGAAGAAAAATGAGGCAAAGAAGACTGGAGGGGGCCCTCCCCCACAGGACTTCACTCCTGCTGAGGAGCTGGCCCTCTCCAGCAATCAGGGTCGGCCCCTGATGGAAGGAGTGGAAGGGGGCATTTCTTCTGACCCTGGTGGCAGCAGCTCACAGACCCAGGCATATGTACAGGGTACATACATGTACAAGTAATCTACGTGACCATGTTCATTCAACAATTCTTTCTGAATATTGTAGGAGTGAAATGTATTACTGTGCTCTGCAGTGACAGGAGATACAGTGGTGTTGCTGCCACCACCACCACCCACTGTCGTCCCACTGTGCCATACAGCGGTAACAGTGAAACTAATAGTCATACACCAGTATGTATGCCATATGTGGTTGCTGAATATTGATCAAATAGGCCATTTATTTCCTCACGTGGAGGTCCTAGATGATCAGGACACTGTGTCTGCCTGCTCAGAGAGCGTTTTGGGGGTACACTTTTGAGTTTTTTTACCACTTGCAACACAGATGGTGAGAGTGTGTGAATGTGTGGCTGTGATTGAAGTGTCTGTAATGACTTGCTAATGGTGGTGGTCTGAACATGAGACACAAGTCCTTAAAGTGCTCATTTCAAATATGATTGATAAATTGATTAAATTGCTATGGTGTTAAACTCAGCAGGAACAGGAAGAGGAGGAGGAACATATTCCACCCCCTGAGCCTAGGGCCTCCACGTCAAGGCCAAGACAAAGACACGTGGTAAGCAATGGACCTTAAAACACAGTAGTCAAATGGACACCTTCAACTTCCTCCAAGTGTGCCTTGCAAATGGACAATGTTCTTTTATTTGTTTCAGGTTGGAGCAGACAATGTGAGGGCCCTGGAGCTGGATATAGAATATGAGAAGCTTTTAATAAAGAAAACTAGGCTGGAGATAGAAAAGCTTGAGAAGGTAGGTAGTACATAACTGAATGTATAAATGACAAAACGTACAGTTACACTGACATTCTTTTTCTGTGTTCCTAGGAAAGGGACAACGCATGAGGATGTATTTTCTTTCTTTATTCTACGTTTGTCTTTTAACAATTTTCTTCTTTTAACAACAAGTTTTTTGTGGGGGTTTTCACCATTTTTTTTTTCTTTCAATGTCCTATTTATTGTGTTTTGAAACAGAGCTGTTTATAAGTGAATAAAACATCCAACTTCAATGAAAGTAGTAAAATGATCATTTATTTCACTTGAAATGAAGTGAAGAGCATTGTACGGTACCATACATGTTGTTTTTTCTTTGAAATGTTGTGGTTGAAAGAAACCCAAATTACTGATATGGAAATGATTAGAAAATGGGTCAAATCGACCCAAGAACAACAGAAGGGGTTAAGGGGGAGACACCCCAGTGAATAGGGATAACATATCAACATGAAACCTCCCCAATTGATAACTAATATTAGGTCATTTCATTACTAGTTTCCTGTAAATGTTTGAATGAGCAAATTATGAATTAAGTTGTAAAATATGATTACATTTGCATACATTTCCAGGATGGTAATCAGAACATTGGAATAAGACTGAATGAAAATCCTTGTTTCATTTTGTCAACATATTAGAATCCAAAGTCTTTACACTGGGCGCTTTGGATATCTCCTTTTTACCACTCCATTAATCAGAATATGGTGGCAACAGCCATTAAAGAAAATCCGTATAGCTCAAATGCTATGGAACTAAAATAGCCCAACTGAATTGTGAAAAAAATAAAACATGTTTTAGTCTCCCCTTAAACAAAAAACTGCTCTGTAATAGCCTTTCTCACGGCCCTGCCAGTAGGGTAGTCAATGGTGATGGGGTCTACCACATCTGGGGATTGCTGGCTGACAGGTGGGGCTCTCTCCTTTCTTACTGTGGCCACGTTGTGGAGCACGACACAGGCTGTCACAATTTCACAAGCCTGGTCTGGGGCCACTCAAAGGCCACGCAGGCAGTTGAAGCGTGCTTTGAGTATCGATCCTGACCCTTGTTCTGGTAAGGGCCACATTAAAAGCATTCTGTGGCCCTGTGTTTGGGTCAGGATAGGGGGTCATCAGAAAGGGCTGACAGGCGTACCCTCGGTCCCCTACCAGCAATCCACTGAAGAACCCTGAAGATGAAAATTGATGTTAGCATTATCAGTATTACAAAATGCAACATATTACTTTTGCAATTGCCATACCTTGCTCCAATCTGTGGCACAGTGCAGACTCCCTGAAGATCCGGGAGTCATGGACAGACCCAGGCCACTTTGCCTCAATGCTGGTAACCAGACATTGATGGTCACAAGTCATCTGCAAAAGCATCTTGTGTTAAAAGTCCATCCACATAACAGCATTAACATGAGGGAAACATCAATGTGAATTAGAAGGACTCCTCCTTTACCAGTATGACCAAACATGTGTAGCCTGTTCTTTATGATTTACCTGAACCATTGATGCTGTGGTATGATTTGCGATTAATGAAATCGCCTCCATTCACCCCCAGCGATGTCGCAATGGGGATATGGGTGCAGTCGATGGCACCAATTACCCTCGGGAAGCCTAAGGAGTATGATTAATTTCATATGCAACGGTGAACATCATGGGGCCTACATTATTTATAGATGAAGTTTCAATTTAAGTGAATATTTACCTGCTATTTCATAAAAGCCCTTTTTTATTGTCTGCATTGGCAAGTGCCCTGGGAACACTACAAATGCATTTAAGTGTGCTGTTAAAGCACGCATCACCTTGCGGATTGCGCGGCAGACGGTGTTCTTGCTGAGGTTCTCCGCATCACCCACACTGTACATGAATGTACCCATTGCAAAATAGCACAGCGCTAAGCATACAGTCTGTGGGACTGTGAGCGCACAGCTTCGTTGTGTTGCATTGGCAACATGCGGCTCAAGAAGCTGACAAAGGTACGTAATTCCCTCCGCGGAGAATCTATATCTTTCATAAAGATAGTCAACGGGTTTTGTCGGTCTCTAAATGTTCTGGCTCTTCTGAGCACACCTCTCACTATACGCGCACCAAGCTCCACTCTCGGTGACGCCATTATGATCAAGAATGAATGAGTCAGTGGGCGGTGCTTTTATACTGGTTGATCTCTGATCTCCAACTTAACCTGCTCCCGACCAGGTTAGGCGTTCAGCATAAGTTACCACGGCGATTGAACCCGATCACAAGTGATCCACCTTCGTAGTACAGAAAACCCTGGGTTGAACCTGAAGAAACAAATCTTGCTTCGTAGTACAGGCCTCTGGAACAAATTACTGCACTTTTTTGAAATCAACCCACTTGTGCCTTTTGGACAACTTTGAAATCTGATATTTAAACCTCCAAAAGTCTACTTGTAATTGAGTTACATAATTGGACTTTCTAAGTTCCCTTGGCCTTTGGAATTAAAATAGCCCCACATCATCACATACCCTTCACCATACCTAGAGATTGGCATGGGGTACTTTCCATAAAATCATCTCTCTATCTCTTTATCTCTCTTTATCAGGATGCATAGTATCCTGGATCCATGAAATAACTGGCCTTTAAAAATAAAAATCTGTCTGCGTCTATGGGAATTTAACATAGGGGTGTACTTACTTATGCCCCCTGTATTTTAAGGAATAACATTTATTTATTTACGATACATTATTCATTTACAAAGAAAATTGGTGTCCTTAAAGGTTGGATTTTTCCTCATTTTTTTAAATTAATTTAATTACAGTATTAAGATCAATTTCCAAAAGATGATTGATTTATTTATTCCTCTTTTTAGTCAACTTTAGCATGGGTTCATAAACTTATGAGCACCACTGTAAATGAGGGCCGCCGCTCAATGATCTCTCGAGTATAAATAAAGGTTGAACAAATGAATTAATAAAGCAATAATCCATTAATCTGATCAGGTTGTGGGTACAGCTCATATTCCAGTATGCAAGTGGAAAACAGCCGACCGTCTTTGAATGTATTTACAAAACAATCTTTTGTGGCAGACTTCCTTAAATTGTTGTTCGATTTTATCTTCTTTATTTTGCGTCTAATATTAATAATGGCAGAAGTAACAAGAATAGATGAAGTAACAAGTTGGATTGGTATAAAGTAGGCAACCACTTCATAAACTCAGGAAGGGAAGAGGATCAAGCTGATTGCTTACTAACAACATCACTGGGGAAATGCTTCCACCAAGTGGCTGCCAACTGTCATTAAGCTGAGGGATGACCAATAAAATGGAGACATTTTAACTGGAGTTACATGTGTCCGATTAAGAGTAGCCTGGGAAAGTGCAGTTGCTGAAAGATGGTTATTTTTTTTATTATTTTTTGGGGGCTTTTCCCATTATTAGACAGTGACAGTGGATAGACAGGAAAGGGGGAGAGAGATGGGGGATGACACGCAGCAAAGGCCAGCAGGTCGGATGGTTATTTGATCATTGTGTTAGCCAATCACTTTATTGGCAAAAATGTGGCAACTTTCACCAAACATTATTGTAGGGTAAGTATTGTTAAATTGGGACACTTTTTTGAAAATTTGAATTCTGGAACAATTTGCAGAATTTTCCAAATGTCTAAGCTCCAAACGTGTTATATTTCTATAAACTACAACATGCAAAAAAATAAATAAATAAATAAAATAATAATAATAATACTTAAACACAATATCAATGGTTCCATCTCAAACACAATATGTCCTAAAACACTTTTTCAAAAATGGGACACCTTCATTGACAAAATGGGACACCTTATCTCATGATACAAAAGACATTGAAGAAGTTGAGCAACATGTAATGTCTTCAAATAACACACACAGCCTAACAGCAAAATGAAAGCATTTCTAGAACATCTTTTTTTCCATACTTTTCCTTGCTCTTGCTTCTCTTCTCCTGTCTTTCCCTGTTCCCTTCCCTTGGATTTTGGTTGAATGCATGTGCGTCAGTTTTTCTTTTATTTCGATGACCGGAAGTTTGATTTGTCCTATTGAGAGAGACTTTGCGTTTCTTACAGGTACCCTACTCCAACTTAGGCCATTCTCGGTAACGCTTACACCTGAATTTGTGCGTAAGAGGATAGCCCTTTCCCAGGCCCCGTTTTCCGCGTTTTTTTAATTATTTATTTCCGTGTAAACTGCAGTCTTGATATAAAAACATTGATGGTCGATAATTTAGCCCTCCGTTAAAGAGCCCCGGGGAGAACTGCAAAGGATTATAAAGTCGTCTCCTCCGTCTTTAACCCAGCGACATGGCTCGACCACGGCCGCGCGAATACAAGGCAGGAGATTTGGTTTTCGCTAAGATGAAGGGATACCCGCACTGGCCGGCGAGGGTGAGTCTAGGATGCGGCCGGGCTGGGAGCACAGGGAGGCGGGGTTGATTTACACAATACAGCCGCTGCTTCGCTGGGGTAATAGGAGGGATGCTACTATGCCCCGAGCTCGGCTGGGGCTGACTCCACAGCCCACAGCCACATTTTGGTCTGCGTATTTCTCTTACTGGTGACCAAAACGTCTTTTAAAAAGCCTTTCTTTTCCGCCAGGTTGAGTAAAAATTTAGACATTTTAAAATAACATTTATTGGGCTCCATTTTTCACCAATACGTTTCCTGCTCCATTCAGCTATCGCTTGAGTTGTAACGCACTTTGGCATGTTATTTTTTTTCCCACTAGCCTAATTAGTTCATTGTGTTTTTAATTAGCCTAAATGTTTGCATTTAGCTGTCACCCATGGAATAAATGAGCCAGTAGCTGACCTTAGGTAACCCTTAGCGCCTCTGTTTCAAAACTACTACTACCAATACAACCGTCTCATTAGCAACAAATGTTGTCATGTGTTTAAATACACTATAGCAGACAGAGTATGGCCTCAAATTCAATGGCGCACATGGGCTATCATGTTATGACTGTGGATTTCCACTATGCAGGCTCCATTTCTAATCTCTTACAACAAATGAGCATCTCTACTAAAATACAATGCTTTATTGCATATGTGGGCTATGTATGACAGGGAATATAACCCATAGTAGGCTAGTAAATTATTAGTGAGGTACTGTGGTATACATTAACAGATGACTGGTAATCTGAACATAATCTAAAAAAAGGAGAAGTATAATAAATATGCAGTAATTCTCTCTCCCTGTGCTTCAGATTGATGAGCTTCCAGAAGGAGCTGTCAAACCGCCTGCCAACAAGTACCCCATCTTCTTTTTTGGGACCCATGAAACGTAAGTACCTTTTTCTCAGTAACAGTACAGTAAAAAAAAAAAAAAAGCTTCCTGATTTAGTTCAGCAAATATATGATAAAATAATAAGTGAACAAGCCTATGAATCTGAGTATACAGACACATAGTCAGTCCTCTGTGTAAGCAAACACTTTTTTTTAAATAAAAGGGGTCAGCTAGGGTTTTTACCTCCTAAAGGTTATTACAGTTCAATACTCATAGTGTTTGGGTTCGAAGTTGCTCAGCAGCTCATTTATTTCTGCAACATTTTATATTTTTTAAATTTGAAAACTTTTATGTACAAAGATCCTAATGAAGTAGCAACATTGTTGCATTTTTTATTTGGTTCAGTTTGCTTTCGCACTGACTGCACTTTGTCAAACGCACCGAACACCGTAAACACGCGCGATCGAGACGGTCGAGCAGCTGACAGACAGAGAGTGAAGGAGAGAGAGATGATGATGTCACACAGACTGATGATGTCACACGGACGACCAGCAGTGCATGCTCGGAATAGCTTATGGATCTAAAAGTTAGCATCCCTTAAATCTTATATAAGTCCGTAAATTGTGTGTAAGGTTGAAACTGCTGGCCTGTAAATGCTCTTGTTTTTCTCACCTGAAGTAAACTGAACTCTAGTTCACTTGGAAGAGAGCCGAGACCCACCGTTTTCAAGCGGACCAGAGTTTGTTGGTTTGATCCGCACCAGAGTTCAGATGAGCTTTCACACCAGCCCCAAACCAACCGGCCTATCAGACCAAAACACTCCAGGGTTGGTTTTAAACGGACCAAACAGGGCATGTGTGAAAGCAACCTAATAAGTAGTAAATGTGTCTTCCCCTCTTCTTTAGTGCATTCTTGGGCCCGAAGGATCTTCTGCCCTACAAGGAGTATAAAGACAAATTTGGCAAGTCCAACAAGAGGAAAGGCTTCAATGAGGGTCTGTGGGAGATCGAGAACAACCCTGGAGTCAAGTTTACAGGCTATCAGGTCAGTCGGCAGTGTATTGTGTATGTGGAGAACAGTGGGAAAAAACATGAGCGGGGGAAGCAGAGATGCCAGGCGGGCTCGATGCTCAACAAAGCCACATTGTTGCCTCGCCAAAAAGTGTAAGACACAAATGAAAAGGACTGTTCAAAGCAGACAGCGTTTGAGTAAAGAAAGATGGATTCATTTGTCGTAACTTGCAGTCTTACATTTACACATTTCAAGTGTCAGTTACTGTGGAACTAGCCATTTTAGTTTTGCAAGAAAAAAAAATGGTAGGCGTCTTTCGCACACAGGCCATCCAGCAACAGAGTTCGTCAGAAACAGAAGAGGGAGGAAACGCTGCTGATGGCAGCAGTGAGGGCGACTCTGTTGAGGAGGAAGATGACAAGGAAAAGCTGAAGGGAGACAAGACCGGATCCAAACGGAAAAAGACAGCCACCTCCAAGGTACTTTACTTCAGCTGGGGACGGTACTAAAACAGGAGCTCAGGTGTGGTGGAAGAAGTATTCAGGTCCTTTACTTTAGTAAAAGTACTAATACCACACTGCAAAAATACTCCGTTACAAGTAGAAGTCCTGCATTGAAAATGTTAATTAAGTATCATTAGGAAAATGTATTTAAAGTATTAAAAGTAAAAAGTACTCAATGCAACAACAACAAAAATTTAGAAAGTGGAAAGGATCCAAACACTCGTGTGTTTAATGGTCTAACCATCTCAGCTGGACTTGTAGGCCGTTATATTGTTGGCTAGTTTAATTTATAATAAAACATCAGATTTTATAAACTACATTAGTTTTGTGTGCAGAAACCTTAATGTGTAAAGTAACTAGTTACTAAAGCTGTCAGATGAATGTAGTGGAGTTTAAAAGTACAATATTTCTCTCCGAAATGTAGCGGAAGTAGAAGTATAGAAAGTGGCAGGAAAAGAAAAGACTCAAGTAAAGTACAGTAACTAAGTAACTAAGTACAGTACTTGAGTAAATGTACTTAGTTACATTCTACCACTGATGACGACCAACCTGAAAATGATACGTTCGATTAATGAGAGGCTAGATTTGACGAATGTAGAAACGATCTTTCATCCCGTTTAAATATTTGAAATCTGGCATGAACAGTCCAGCCAGACGTCATCAGCTGTGTGTCATGTGTGGCACTGATGGAAAATTCCATCCTCAGATACACCTATTGCATCATCCAGCTGTGAAGTTGAAGGCATAGTTACAGGGTCAGGAGGTCAGGGGGGGTGCAGGGGACATATCCCCTGGCACCCCCCTCCCCAAAATCCACACCTATGCGATCAAGTACAAACAGGTTGATACCGGCACTGGCTTCTCTAAAGGCCTCACCCCGTATACTTGAAACCAACTAGATCATACACTTGTCGTATGAGCATCTCAAAAGGCAAAGCTGTTTATGCCTGTTCCAAATGACCACCCTCGAACGCAGGATTGAAAACCTGCCTTACCTTTGCACTGGGTGACATGTTCCTTCATTACCATGAACTAGGGCCGGGCATCGCCGGCGAGTTTCCCCCAATCCATTCAATTCCGATTTCAAAGGTCCCGATTCCAAATTTCAGCTACAAGACTAATTAAGCTTTGATATAAAAGAGATTCTCAGAGAACCTATTCTGTGAATTGTACAAGCAAGAAGCAACCCTCAAATGTTGTTTTTTTTGTTTTTGTTTTTTATTTGCACCAGGTTCATGTTTACATTAAGAACTGACCCCCAAAGAGGGAGTCAATTCACTGCATCCATTGTGAAAAGGCATATATTAAAAGATCGGTTTTGGGATTGTATGAATCGAAACCAGATCAGTCGAACAAAGATCAATTTTAATTGGAGAATTGATTATTTTAACCCAGCCCTACCATGGACACACGCACTGTAGTTTATTTTGCCGCAAATGTGAAATAATCTGCCACTGAACATGGTCCCCGGCAAATACACGGTTTCCTCCTGTTTGGGTAATGTTTCTTTTTCATGGGATTTGTTGACAGTGAGGAAAGTATAAAGCAAGGCCAACTTCATCGTACAACATACTGTATTCATTATTCCCAGAGGGATAAATAAAACCTAGAAGCAGTTCATTAGTGTATAGGGATACTTAGATGTTCATGGACAAAATATTGTCATTAAAGGGGTTTGCGTCTTCCACTTAAGGATTTGTTGAAAATAGAGCAGCGTGGCTGTTTCCTTTTGTTTGTTTTTTCTGCTGAATACTAGACTGTAGCTTCACAGTGTGACATTTCTCCCAATTTCATTCATCCAAACATGTCTTTAACAACCTCTGTTCCAGGGGATCTTACTGTATTCATTAGGCCGTCCACTTCTGTTTGACCTTGCCTTTATTTTGAAAAAAAGAAGCTTTGAGGGTTTGAAGGGATGGAGTGCTGCAGAGCACTGCCACAGCGTGTTACTGTATTAGTGCATAAGCCATTGCTGCTGTAAATGGAAGCGGGTTGAAAAAGTCACATGCATCCTGCTCCTCACTTAGCAACCACAGTTGCCTAGCAACTGGGCTCCATTACGCACAGCACATGTGGTGCATCCGAAGGAATGTGGCACTATTGTGGAGCGGTTTGCTGATGTGTGTGTGTGTGTGTGTGTGTGTGTGTGTGTGTGTGTGTGTGTGTGTGTGTGTGTGTGTGTGTGTGTGTGTGTGTGTGTGTGTGTGTGTGTGTGTGGTACATGAAGGAACTGGAATCTCCTCAGCTGAGAAAAGATTAAATGTGATCTCTGTTTATGGGGTGGTGAGAGGGGGGAACAATCATTTGGTTGTTTTCAACCCCACGCCCTCACACACACACACACACACACACACACACAGACCAATGGTACATTTTTAAAACGGAGTTGTAATGCATATATGATTTTCATGGTTTTATTGGATATGTTGTGCGACTGCGACTTCTGATGCATTTGTGACCATGTAAAAAGTGACCATTTTTAAATTTTTCAGATATGTTCACATACATAAAAGACAGTAGTTGTTATGAATGAAATATGAATAACAATTAATTAAACGTATAATATGCATTATATTACTAAAAAACAATGTATGAGACTAATACAAAAGTAATCCCTGTCAGTCGTCATTATGACCCACTAGAAGTGTGTGGTGGTGTCTGTATCTGCAGAGACCCTGCCCTCTGCCTCATTTCTTTTTCTTTTCTTTTTTTGTGAGTGCAGGACGTTTATGGGCGTGGTCAAAGAGCCTTTGGGCCCCACACGAGTGTGCAACCCCCAGGCAATAACAGCGTGCAGGGTGGGCAGCCCGTTCTCATAAGGGGTTGCATGACTTCAGATTTTTCAAAGTGGACTCTGATGTGACGAAAGTCAAGTCGATGTCGACCAGTCGCCGATGACGTCATTGATGTCATTTTTTTCAGTCATTAATGAAATCACAGGAGGAGGGAATGCTTTGTAACAATCTGCATTCACTGACAACAGACAGATAATGCACAGAATTCATGCAGAACAGCAAGTACAACAAGCAGCAACTCGGCTGCATTATACATAACACCTAATGTTATGCTACGTCTCCCATATAAGTGCAAAAGAAAATACTTTGAATTTCGGAAAACAACTGGGGAGGAAAAATACACACAGGCAAGGGCCTGCATGCCAAGTCACCATCACAGTCCCTGTAGTGGAATGGCTTCGAATGACGGCCAAAAACGCTCGTCTTTTACTGTGAACATTTACTGTTCAATATGTTGCAGTTTTACAAACAAGAAAGTGAACAACTTAAGCTTGACGGACACGTTTTGCATCTAGCGTCTCACGTTCATCTCAGTACGCTAGCAAGAGTACACAACAGACAACTTCCGTGTAGGCTACTTCAAAATAAAAGCACTCCCTGTGACGGTTCGCAGTAAAACTAAATCACTGTTAAACAAATAAGGTTGTGTACCTTTTCACAAATCAGCTGTAAATCAAGTACTGTAAATAATGTAAATAGTGAGGTTTTTTTCCTTTAGACTGTTTTAAACTAAACAACATGAATTTCTTATTCAAGTGCTTTAAACAAACATTTTACAACAGTCCTGCTCAGTCACAGTTTCAGTCACAGTTTTGGGTTTTTAATCCTGGTTTGCATCGACGTGGGCTGGATGAAGGCTCGGCCTCTGTTGCGTAATGGTATTTCCAGCCAGAAGGGGGGAAAAAATCCTCTCGCCTGGTGTGCTGGTGGCTGGGACAGCCAGGTAACATTTGCACAACTTTGCCAAACAGGAAAAACTGTCTGCGTTCTGGGCCCACCACTGCAGCGGGTCCTGCATGGTGGGAATTTGCGGCGTTTGCACATTAGTCGCGGACCTCTTCGTCTGCAGTGGAATAATGCCCCGCTCTCCTTCCACTTTGATAGTGTGGGCCGAAAAGTTGTTCAAAATCCTGTTCGAGCCTAGCTTTTTCCCCCGTTACTGGCTCTCCCTCACTATCATCCACATCCTCACTTTGGACACCCTCACCTAGG
Organism: Sander vitreus; assembly: GCF_031162955.1. Classification (NCBI taxonomy): domain Eukaryota; kingdom Metazoa; phylum Chordata; class Actinopteri; order Perciformes; family Percidae; genus Sander; species Sander vitreus. Next base: position 6,181,608 of record NC_135855.1, on the reverse strand, counting down.
ACAACATGAATAACTACGTTTACCAAAGTTTACCAGAATTCAGAAATAGAAAAGAATTTAAAACAATTAAGGTGACGGACTTGTTTCATTCAGATGACTCACCTGTTGCTGCGAAGCCGCTCTTCCTCCTCTTCAAGCACGGTGTTGAGATGGCTCTGGGCGGCCTCGCTTTTACTCTACGTGGATGAACTGAAGATGCTTGAACCGGGGATCAAGCACACAGACCACAATAGGAATGTATCAAATTATGAGAAAAGCACTGCTTGCCACAGGGCCACTAAAGCCCCTGACACGCCAACCCGATAATCGGCCGTTGGACAGTCTGGCGAGGTCGGTGACTCGAGTCTGTTCGGTATATTCCGTGCCGTCGTCTGTCGGAGGGGACGTTGGCCTTCATTTTTGGCCGACCTGACTTGCTGGGTCGGAGGGCGTGCAGTCGGACTCAATGACCAATCTGATTGGTGGAGTGCTAACCCGGAAATAACGAGCGGGATGAGTGACGAACGCTTCTTTGTCGATCTGAAATGAAGACAGATTCAGCAACTGCATGGCCTATTTCTCGCTTAAAATGTTTTCAGAAACACGTTTCAGTGAACTATTTTCGTAAAATAAGAGATCGTATTTCAAACAAGTCGCCATTACTATCGGCTGGAGAAGCCAGACCCACGTGACGCGTTCGTCGTTTCCGGTTTTCATTTTTTGTATTACGTCTTACGCACTCGCAGAACGTACGCTCAAGACGGCGTCGCTTCGGTGTGTTCCGAGGCACTTTTCGGACTGGGAGCCGACTGATCAGTCCGACTGCCTTTCCTGCCGATGGTCAGCCGTCGGGTTGGTGTGTCAGGGGCTTTAGTCATCTAAGCCTGCTTTACACTGTGTATAGTTATTGTCCACTTCTAACTGTGTTGGTTTCTTCCCTGCAAATCATGATGCGTTGCTACAAAAAAAGTAGCCAAGTTTGTCTGTTAGAAATGAAAAACTCTTGACACTCAGCAAGTGTTCCCGCGTCCTTATCTGTGTGTCTGTGGCAGAAATCCTCCAAGCTGTCGAGGATCTCATCTGGGGAGGATGACCTGGAGAAGGATGGGAAAGATGACGACCAGAAGAGCGGCTTAGAGGGAGGAGACCCCGACAACGACATCATCCAAAATACCACCGACAGTAAGGTGGGATACCATATTTAGCACTCTAATCATTAATAAGTGCTTACTTAGTCTGGCATTGCCAGACCTTCCTCCACAGCGCTGCGGAGGAGGGTCTGGCTAGTCCACACAGCATTTTGAGATGGGAGAAAAACTTGCTCTGGTTTATTGGCATTTCTTTAAACCAATCACAATCGTCTTGGGCGGCGCTATGCGCCAGACGGAGCCACTCTGCAAAATAGCCTCGGGAAGGAACTTGTTTTGGTGGAACGTGTACACGTGGGGAGGCTAGCTCTGGAAATAAAAACGCTGTCAATTTTACTCAAAACAAAGAAAATGTAATTTCCCGAATCGACCGGAGATTAGAATGCCAACACAAAGAAAACAGAAGGTGAGGGACATCCGGCCGAAAATGCGGGACCTCCGGCGGCACCGGAACAATCCCGGAAATGTAACGCCATCGATATAGTGCTTACTCATTCGCTAGTGCTAGGCGAGAGCAGCAGTGTGGGTTTTACCACCAGTCCAATCGGGGGGGCTAGGAGAGTTCATATCTCTGTCACTAATGTTACTAATCCACCTTGTAGGCATGAGTAAACAAGCTGCCAGTACTGCAGTGGCATCTCACTTATGTATGACACTGTAGTGTTTGTAAAGGATTTTACTTTATTACTACTTTTGCCAAGAAATATGTAGAACCTCTCGATAATCGTCAAATCATTAAAATACTAATTAAATTAATAATTAAATAAAGCCTACATTTAATCAAATTTAAATAGACGGCTCAATGTTTTTTCTGCAAATCAACAAAAGCACACGACTGTTATATGTTAAAGCTATAGTGCGTAGTTTCTGTCGCCCCCATGAGGAAATCTAAGTAATGACAACAACACTGTCCACATGATACAAGCCTTCCATGATCGCGCACCCTCCCACCGCTCCTCCGCGCTGTTGCTAGTAGCCAAGGAGGACACGGAGGATTAAACAAACACGATGGACTCTTCAGAAGAGGTCATTATCTATTGGTCGCCGGACGCCACAATCTTCTGAACATAGCCATACCGAGAAATATAGAAAGAGTTGTGTGGATAGTCTTAATTAGCTTTGTATCAGCTCATTTGGCAATGGCTTGAATGTAACGGGCGTGCATTAATATAAAAAAGTTACGCACTAAAGCTTTAAACTTCAACTGTGGATAAAAATGAAAGCAAAATCCACTAGCCTCTGGGACAGCTAATGCGTGAGCTGCGTGTCCCCTGGTGAGGCTTAAAGTCAGTGTGGCTAGAATAAGGCTGTCTGAAAGGGGCCTGCTGCCAGCCCACAGCTCCTTTAGAGAGACAGATACATATTTCTTTCCTACTTTGTTTATTAAGTTCTGCAGGGACATACAATTGCCATTTACATTCAGAGTTATGCATACAAACCAGTTCCCTTTTTGCATAGAGACAAAGAAGACTAAACAAACATGACACTACGGATAATAACAAAAGGAAAGTAGGTAATAATAACATAACATGAATCAATTTTGGAAGAGCACATATGTATATATTAAAAAAGGATCATGATAAGACGCGAATATGCATTTTTACATTTTAACATATTTAAAATCCGTGGTTTTGTCACCTGCGACTGTTGGTCTAGTTGCCTAACTTTTTCAGTAATTTATCTGCCGCTAGAGCTGAGGTCGGCAGGGGTTACCATGGTTGCATGTCTCCAACCGACAAGGAGGCTCTCAGAAAGTGACTTTGAAAAATACAGCTTAGTGCGTCCTAAAATATACACACTACTGTTGATTCACACAAACGTATGTTGAACCATAGTATACATGTTTAGTATATAGTGCCAAGCATGCGATTCCGGACACAACATTAACCCAATATTCCACCGGGCGCGTCTGCTCTGCGTTCCAGAAGCGCATCCCAGAAGCGCGCATGAAGCGGCTCCCCGCTCCGCTTTGCTAACGTTACACGCCAGGTCTATTTTCACGCGACCCAAGGGGTGTTCACACAGCCGGGCAGGAAGTGAAACAGCAAGATTATCCAGTCAATTTACCGAAACACACCACGGACGACGAGAGATTAATCTTGGAGGTGGAAAAACATAACAGACATCACAGATCTTTTTTATTAAAATAACTTCAGAAAGGAGAAGGCCTGGAGTTTAACTGCAGGAGTGCTTGGAGTGGAAGGTAGATACTAGCATAATAAACATGTGATTGTTCTGTAAAGTACTTGTAGAGACAATATAATCTGCGAGTCGGGTAGCAAGACGCTCGGTTTATGAGACGCTCCCGGTGTGGTATGACGCGTGGCGGAGGACGGAACAAAACCGGAACGCAGCACAGATGCGCCCAGTGGAGAATGGGGGTTATGCTGCGTTCCAGACACAATTTTTAGCCCGTAGGTTACAACTTCAAGTCACGACTCACGACTTGGTAGCGTTCCAGGCAAAGTCACCACAAACCCTTCTAGCTAACGTTGATGTTAGCTAGCGCTAGCTGATACTAGCAATTTCTAGTCGGCGACATATATTGGGCTTTTAATAAACATAACCTGTAGCTAGTAGTACACAATCGTATGTGTATTGTTTTACAATGTGTGGAATTACTTTATGTTGTCTATTTATGTCTATTTATTTTTATTTCTCACTGTTAATCACCGGCGTCTGTACAGCATCAACAGGGGTCGCCATTGTTGTTTATGTGTGTGTGAGACGTCAAAAACTGTAACTGGGAGTACGATGATCTGGTACGAGTTCACTAGTAGTAAGTTACAGGTTTGACTGCCGTTCCAGGGCACTTTCACGGGTAGAAGGTTGTGAAAACACGAGGTACGGGTTGCCTGGAACGCAGCATGAGTCTCTCATCTAAATAGAAAAATGGCTCCCATATTTTTCCGAATTTGTTAGAAACCAGATATTTTTCTCAGGAGTCGGAGAGCATACAAGAGCTTAAAGAGAGTGGATATTGGACTGAGATTCATAAGGTGGACACAAACACGAGTCCAAATGAATGATAATGTTGCTCTGTGTCTTCTGGATCTTTAAAAAAAGCCACTGTTTGCTAACATGGTTACCAGAACAACTTTAGGTGTTAATATATTTAAACCACAACATTTTGATTCATTTCTGATAACCTTACTATTGGTCAATCACTGTAGTTACTAATATCACTGTTATGCTTTCCACTCTTAACACAGTTACAGTATTATTTTAGATTGTATTTTAGATTTCCCCTTTGGTCAACATTGGACTTGATTTCATAGGGCTAATGCTACCAACAACAATGCTAATAATGACTGTGTTTCTCTATTGTGGTGTCCCCCAGAAGCAGCTGCTCATAGAAGAACATTAGGCGAAGAAAAGAAAGCATGAAAGGGAAATGGTTCTTTGTAGCTGTGACGGGGGAAAGGTGAACCTACGACACGATTTCTCATCAGCACCATCTACTGGCTGCCATCTTCACCTCCGCTTCGGTGTTGGACTTCAAGTATGTGTTTTTATAAAAAAAAAAGAAAAAAAAAGGTGCACCCATACTGATAATGGTATCTGGGTGCCAGGGTATAACTGGGCATTATGTCACACAGTTTTTCTTTTTCTTCAGCGCCTGAACTTAATGGCAAGGGCCGTATCAGAAATCAAAGCAAAGCCCTTTGTCATCTTGAACTCTCTTGAATAGACAGATTAAGATGGTTAATCATGTTTACCCGGTGACTCTGAATGCTTGGGAGTTTATATAGTTTTCATCAACGTGAAGTTTAGGACATTTAAAGGGGCATTACGTACTTGACTTGACTTTTATCATGTTCTATTGGCAACAATTAGGCGTTGTGTTTATATGGAGCCTTTTTTCTCTGCTAGGCTTACAGGCCAGCTACATTGCACGCGTGAAGTATGCTCCTACACTACGCTTCCACTATAATCAATCAAATCGGGCTACGCCGCGCATGAGAGCAGCTTGTATGTGGTGCGTATGCGTCGCTGAGATCCGCTCTACAAGCGTAAAAATAGGATAGTCTATTTATATTTTTTACGTCAGGTGTTGCTGCCCTTATACACAGAAATGGATCATAAAGTGTCTTTATGTCTTTTAAAGCTATAGTGCGTCGTTTCTGTCGCCCCCATGAGGAATTCTAAGTAATGACAACAAAACTGTAGGCGCGTCCACATGATCCAAGCCTTCCGTGATTGCGCACAGCCACCCCACCCCCCCACCCCTCCTCCACACAGTTGCTAGTAGCCAAGGAGGACACGGAGGATTAAAAAAACATGATGGACTCTTCAGAAGAGGTAATTAAAGGGGAACTATGCAGTTTTAGCTTAATTTACCTTAACTGAACAGCTTCGGCGTCATTAGAATGGTTTTATGACTTTTTTTCGAGTTGACTGGTGGTCATCTCGCTCCCCCCTAGCGCTTGCGAGCGGAAAAAACACCCTTGCAACTTTCAGCCGGCGAGCTGGCGGCCTCAGCGTCAAGAAGTATCGCGTGATATCAGGTCTCGCGATGTAACGAATTGTTTCACGGCACTGCACACATACGCCCATTCAGGAACCGGCTAACAAGGTAGTGATGGAGTTTTTCACACTATCGTCAAGCTGGCAAAAAAGAAGCAGAAAGCTAGGAAAGCATTGTTGGAAGAACAGAGAAAGAGGAAATGGCAGACTGACCGAACGAGGCGTCAGACACAAGTAAACATAGGAGCTGCTAAATATCTATTCTGAAGCTGTAGGGGGAGCTCTATAGAGAAACCTTCGAGCAAAAAGCGAAGAAATGGCCAAAACTGCATAGCGCCCCTTTAACTTCGCTTGAGTTTCTGTGTGGGAAAGTCACCGGACGACACAGTCTTCTGAACATAGCCATACTGAGAAATACAGAGAGAGTTGTGTGGAGCTGATAGTCTTAATTAGCTTTGTAGCAACTCATTTGGCAATGGCTTGAATGTAACGGACGTTCATTAATATCAAAAACGTATGCACTAAAGCTTTAAATTAATCTACCAATGAGTGTATTGGCAGTTTGGTTTTGAGAGCTTCTGTTTCTATTTCTTGTTACCTGTCAAGTGTGTCCTTTGATAATAGCTGACAGTAGATTGGCGTTATCACAAAACCAAAAATTGACGAAACAATAACAATCCCAAAGCAAAAGCTCTCGCCTGTGACTCACACAACCATACGCGGTGTGCGCGCTGCAGGTGTAGCCAGTTAAAAGATACATCACGCGGCAAATCCAATCCGGTGTACATTCCGCACACGTTATGCGTGCAATGTAGCCAAAGCGTTAGATTAATAATAGCCCAATCACAATAACAAAATGCTTGAATTTGAAAGTTATACCCCTTTCATAGGTTCATGATTTGTTAAGTAATTGGTAAGTGGTGTGCGTGGCTCCCTTTGCCTCTTTTAATAACTACAAGAGTAGAACTAAACCTGTTGCTTCACTGGCATACATAGCAGTAAAATATCCGTCTGTTTGACTTATTTCTGATCATCCTGGCGGACCAAAACAATCATTTAACATCATGTCAAAATAATCTTTACTCAAGGTCTGCTTGCTAGCTTTTTCCAGAACTATCAACTGCATCTCACAGTCTTCATCAGCAATCGGGAGTTGTTGGCTAAATTGTCCCGAATATAAACGAAAACATTAATAGGAATCGTTAATTGTATGATTTCATACAGAAGGGAAAACAATATGCACTCGCTGCCAAGTCACAATGGAAAATCACAATTAGACAGTACCTAAGTCCGGTGAAGAGGTAATATTTCAGCATGCTAAATACTACCATTTGAATGTGTTTGGGCTTGAGAATGAGCAGAACTGTATTTTATGTTGCGTGAGCAGTTGAATATACAAGTGGGTATTAGGGTAACAGAGAGAGATCCAAGATGTACATGTTTGTACTGTGTTAGTAACACAGCTTCTTCAGGTTTAGGCTGACACTATGGTTAATGAATTCGAAATAAATAAAGGAATTGGCACTTAAAGAGCTGAAAATGTAATGGAAAACAGCACGATTACCAGAATGTAGATGCTTCAAGTTGACATAATAACTTGAAGACTTTGTGACAAACCCTCCACTGAGGAGGCAGGTCTGTCCTGAACATCTCTACTCATAGCTCATATTGCTTCAGCTAATGCACCTGGTTTGTTTTTAAGGGTTAAATACCGTATTAACCTTAAAGGTGCCGTAGGTAGGATTGCGAAGATCCAGGACTTAGCCTTAAAATTTGAACATCAACAACTTCTCAGTCCCTCCCCATTTTCCGCTAAAGCCCAAAACGGTCTCCTAAGCCCCTCCCCCCACAAGGGAGAATGAATGCGTGTGCATGAGCAGTGATTGACACACAGTTAGACCCCCCCCCGGGCCTGTAGTGCGATTTGCAAATCGCACTACAGGCTGTAGGTGGAGCCAGAGGAGCCGGATTTATTTTAAATGACCTGCTTCATGTAGTTCTACTCGAACATGGGGTCAGTTTCAGCAAATATGACAGAAAGTTAGTTTTATAAGTCTTACCTACTGCACCTTTAATAAACTAGTCTAGGTCACTCTTTATGGACAATGATGGAAAATGATGTTAATACCATATTAGAAATAATATTTGAGCAAAAGTTGATATCAAATATGTGAATTAATGTAAAAAAAAAAAAAAAATCTAGTTTTGCCCACCACGTTGATGACACATATGAAACTCACACATGACACCACATGAACGCAGCATAATACAATCATGTAACTGCAGCACATGTCCTATTTAGCCTCCAGCCACGAATGTTATCCCCAAATTTTTTAGGGTTGTAAAATAACTTTGTGTCATTTCCCCCTCAGTCTCTCTGACTGGACCGGCAAATCAATGCAGCCGAAGTTCTATTACTGGGGAAATATCGCCATTCATTTTGTAACTCTACTCCAAATGGGTTCAAAGATTAGGAATGGTGTTTACGCCAAATTCCTACCCTACCTACGTTATGTAACCTAACTTAAAAAGTATTAACATGACAATATTTGCCTCTCTTTACATCTCTGATGTACAGATTTTTAGTCATTCTATTCTCTCAAATGGCGTGAAAAATAGTGCATATAGCTGCCATAAATAGAAAAACAAATCTCCTCGAAACATGCCCCCCGGACCCCGCTGGGTTTAGGCTGAGTCCCGAATGTTTCCAACATCTGGCTCTGCCCCTGGATGAAACAGTGGGTTGGAGTGGCTTGTGTTCTTCCTAGTGCTTCATAATCACACATAGTGTAGATAGCCATCAATCGGTATTTATACTGGCCCGTGCATACTGTACCTATCCGTATTGTATCACTCATAATCACCTGCCACTGTGTACAAATGCATTTGATAAGACCTCCATATTATATACTCTCCTACCATCTATGATATATGTTGGATATTGCAGTGTACTGATCACTCTAGTTGTAGCTTGAAATTGCTTCTTTCTTCTTTTTTTTTACGAGGATAGTTATGGGAGGGGCTTATGGAACATTCAGTAACTGTCAGACATTATCCCATCCCCATATATGTTACTCTTTTATGTAACCAGAAAAAGACGAATGGAAATACATAGATAAATGTATGAAGTGTTGTGCACAACTGGGTTACACATTGTAACTCGAAACTATCTATATCTGTATATTTTTGACTTTTGTTGTAGAATATAGGACCACTATTCTACTCGGACTGCTCTAGGTAACAGCTCATCTTTTTATGGAGAAGTGATACATCTGTTCTTCTGTGTATCTGTGAAATAGATCACTGTATATTTCAAAGCTTTATAAAGTGGCATGCTCTGCTGTTTTACTCCAGATCATTCTTATATGAAAGTGTCCATTGGTTCTTAGTTTCAAATCAGATATTTGTTGGTATGTGATAGACCTGGAGGGAAAAAAAGAATACATAATCCACTTTTTTTTTTTCCTTCTGTTGCCTTGTTTTGACGTCTAAACCTGACAGTAAACTGAACCACATTCACTTTTTAAGGAAACTGAGAGCTTTGAAAATGTTTATCATCTGAAACATTGTGAACAACATACAGTGTGATAAGGCATTTTGAACTCTCAAACGTATCATTGTCCCTTGTTTAGAGTTTACTTAGATGGATAAGATGACACCAGACTACTCTGTCTTTTAACTCTGTACCAGTTGCCTTTACTTTGCTCCCGCTGTTGTTATATTGACCTATTTATTTTGGCTGATTAAGACCTTCTATATGTAAAACTCATGCTTTTTTTTGTTTTATTTCCTTCACATCTTTGTTATGCTTGTATTTGGAACATGTTTTGCATTTTCAAGGTTTGTAATTTACTGTAAACTGTTTTTGCTGTTTATGGATGAGACTTTTACAAAATAAACTCATTGGAATGCATAGTGAGGCCGTAATGCTCATTACACACCACAAAACAAAATTGTTGCATGGGTAAAAATAAAGGATACACAAATCCTTTTGAAGATCCTTACCACTTGTGGGACAAAAAAAAAAACATAGTTTTTCCTGAGGGTGGTGCCACAGGAAAGGCTATGTTGTTACCTTCATCAAATCAGCTGTACTTTGTTAGCATGCTTCCAGTTAGCATGCTAACATTAGAATGCTAGCTGATGTCTTTCTGGACTTTTCACTGAACTTCCTATTGACTTATCACCACATAACAGTGTCTACTATTTCCCCTGAACATAAATTATATAATGCCATACACTGTGTTTTGTATGCATTATATAGCACATCAGTGATAGTGTATACTAGTCATTACAGCCCAAATTATACATTGTGATACACTTGTAGCTACTTTCAATTTGCACATTGTCGCACTTGTATTGTGTATTCTGCCCATGTAATCTTATTTTTTCTAAAGCCATGAAGCAAAATGGCTTGGCCAGCATTGTATTTGATATATACTTGAATGTTTATAATTACAATATATTTTTTATAGGTGGTGGGATCCGAGTGTGAAGGCTCAATGTTGGAGCAGGGCCAAGTTGTCTGCGCAGTCCCTTCTCCATCAATGCGCACTACGTGCGCAGTATTGTTCCTCGTTGGTATGCGCGCATTGACGCATGCGTGATAGGTAATCGAGTAATTCGGCGCTGAAAAGGAAGGAGCCTACTTTTGTAGCGGTACAACAACCAAAGCGTCAGTACTAGCTAGGGCGACAGCAGTATTAACTAAAACGGCGTCTACCTAGTTACTTTGCTTTCGAGCATCGTGACAAAGCGCAGAGTTTGGAACATGGCTGATAAAGAGGGTAGGTTTATCAGAAGTAACGTTAACGTTACCTGTCGTATAAAACGGTGGCCCGTTTTCCTCGTGCATTAACGTTACCGCTTTGTGTGCGCTCTGCCATGGGTGCTAGCATGACATGCTAGCTTAGTAAAGTCCTATCAAGAGGCTTGTTGTCGGTTGTGTGCTGCTCTCGGTTGAACGTTTCTTTAAGAACATCATATCACACCTCTACTCTTTAACTTCGGTATAACGTTAACGTTACACCCAATTTACCAAACAGCACTTATTTTAACTTAATAAATTGTTTGCATGTTGTGACGCTGCAAAAGCCCCCTTCACCAAAATACGCCGTGACGTTAGTGAGAAATAGTGAAGATGGTTAATAATACAGAATACCTTTTCAGCTATGATTCTTGAATTTCTTTCATCATTCTCTTATCACAGCTTATCGTTAATGTAACATTGAAGTAAGCTAGCATTAAACTAGTTATGTTAAAATGGAGTATGGTGTAAGACTGTGTTGTCTGTTAACGGTTCCTTGAGCAAGCCCCTGGCTGAACCACCAATGTAACTGTAACGTTATGTGTAAATCCGCTTTCCTCGAGGAAATACGTAAATCTACGTGGGGGAAAAAAAATACATTGCTACAATAGCAATAGCTGCTACTATTTGCTGTTATACCTGTATCTCATACCATGTTGTTCTGCTAAAGTGTATGACGATGCTGTAGAAGAAAGGGTCATCAATGAAGAGTACAAGATTTGGAAGAAAAACACACCTTTCCTGTATGACCTGGTGATGACGCATGCGCTGGAATGGCCCAGCCTTACTGTCCAGTGGCTTCCAGATGTCAGCAGGTATTTACATGGTCTCCATCATACAACGTGGTTTAAATCCCAACAGCAATACCAACAACAGGTGTCTGTCAAGCTGCTTTTTACAGCTAATCAATGTCCTGTGCTGCGTGCTGCTTTCCACCACCTGCAGATTGGACAGTCCCCCCAGCTCTTAATTGTGGGTCTCTTTTGCTGGTGTTTTCCTGCAACATCTTTTTCTTTAAACTGCGTGTCAAAGTAGAGCTGGGTGATGTGGAGAAAATCAAATATTACGATATTTTTGACCAAATACATCAATGTGGATATTGCGGCGATATTGTAGGGTTGACTATTGGTGCTTTCACAAAACATTTACGCAATGAGATTTTTGATAAATAATCATCAGTAATGTGGATTTAAAAACTAAGTGGGTAAAGGCAAATAACAGAACAGCTAGTAAGTCTGGTTAGTTCAGAAAATGACATCACTTTACTGTAACGTAGCATTTAAAACCAGGAAAAGACAGCAAGTGTCATATTACGATATCCAAAATTTAGGAGAATATCTAACCTCATATATCGATGTCGATGTAATATCGATGTATTGCCCAGCAGAGGTCTGATCGGGCCGAATTTTTCCGTCCGAACCCGGCCCGCGTCCGACAGAGCAGTAACCGAGCCCGACACAGTTAAAATCTGTTTTTTTTTTTCTCATACTAATGACACGTGTACGTTTGTTTGTGTGGAAAGCCCACTTTTATTAAGCAACTATAGGAAGGCATTCGGAAATGTCAACAGATCAGCGCACACGGGGCAACAAGCGCACGTTAATAAGCTTTTAATAAGTTTAATTTAAAATGTTCAATGTGTTAACCTTTCCTGCTTGCTTCGATTCCGACCGTGATCTGGTGAGCAGATGAATGAACTTGGCTTTCAGTCTGGGGTTCATCTCGGACACCGCACACACTGTGTACAAAACATAAACTTATTCCACCAACTCTGCTCCGGTCGCATCTACACGTCTGCTTCCTCTTTCTCTATCTCTCTTCTGCCCACTTTACACATGCACTGAGCTCTCTTAAAGGAGCCGCAGCACCATTTTACCACAAATGCCATATCGCGCTGACGTGACCGACCCGAACCCGACCATAATTTCTAAATATCTGTCCGAACCCGGCCCGGGTCGGGTATCCATGCCTTATTGCCCAGCCCTACATCAAAGCCAACGTCTGGTCAGAAGAAGTGGGTCAGACATAGCTCAGTGTGTCTGTTAAATCTCCTCCCACTCTCTGTGATAACCTATATTGTGTTTTTACAACAGCAGAACTCGCTTAACTTAATTGTTAATTGTTGTAAAAAAATTTTTATTCTCCGCTTACATACTACGCAGCAATCATTCCCAAGGTGCTGCGTTGCCGTGCTGATCACATCGTTATTTTATGATCATGACATTGTCTGACAAAATAAACCTCCAGTGAATACTAGTGCTGGCGAGATGAAGCCCCATGAAGCATCGAAGCTTTCCAGCAGAGTGGTTCGCAAAACGGTTCATTTCTCAAGGCTTCATTTGCTCACAATACCACCTGTTGGTCAAAGAGTGTAAAACAGGCCGATATATTACAGGTGATGGAGTGATCTGTGATACACTGTATCAGACAGTTTTTGACTGTGAAGACTTAAAAATAATGGTGAAGAAAAAAAAATCTATTTCCACCTAATCCATTTCTAATATAGTAGGGGTGTGCAAAAAAATCAATTCATATTCAAAAAAAAAAATAATAATAATAAATTTAAAAAAAAGTAAATGGGAAAAGTAACTTCATTTACATACTGTGAATAATTTTTTTTTTAAATCGAATCGTGAGCCCAAAAATCAATATCGAATCGTGACATTTTCTGGATCGTGCACGCCTATAATATAGTCTGTATTTTCTTTTGGTATAATCTAATCAACATAACGGACTTCCTTGAGAGGAATGCGCCGATCAACCGTGTGGGTATCAATCCTTTTGCTCATAATATAGTAATAGCAGGAGGAGCAATATAAGTAGGCTATTCTAAAACTGGAAAGTGGCGGTGGTTTAACTGGGCAGAGGTTGGTGAGTGTGCTCGTGTAGATCCCAGATGTGTAATGAAACCGTTTAGTTTCAAACCACTTCATAAAACGGTCACGTGGTACGGACGGGCAGCGAGGCTTCAGACGTCATCAATGACGTCATTTGCCTAAACCGATACAAGCCTTCGCGGAACACTTCGGGGGGTTCTCGACGAGCTCTTCCAGTCACTAGTAAGTGCAGCTTAATTCAACAACTGGGCTTTGTGATTGGCTATATCGATATTTAAAATGAGTGACCACAAGAGGTGATACAAGTTTTTTTTTTTCTTTTCTTTATGCCACCCGGCCCACCGCCCCTCACTGGGAATGACTTTCATGATTTTGCAAAAGCAGAGCAAAATTTAATTTTGGGTGAGAAACACACTGGCCTAGTGAGACAGTGTAAGAAAATACTGGGAAAGGAAGTTAACATAACATAACTGGTCTCCTATTTCAGGACACAGTCTGTTTGTGGGTTCATGTCTGTTCACTGAAACACAAACCAGCCTTGATACTGTGATACCCAAAACTGGCAAGAGAGAGTGAGAAGTACGGTGGCCGAGAGAGCTCAACACATGACAACATGAGAAAACACAAGCTGATAGACAAACGCAAGCAAATTCAGAAACGGTGTTTTTTTTTTTAAAGTTGCGATTGAGCTCTCCCAGCCGCTGTAGAAGAGAGCACACGACGAGATGGCAGAGTGTAAAAACTAGGGCTGTCTTTTTCTTAATCGCAATTAATCGCTGAATTTCTATAGTTAATCACATGTTTTATCACATGATTAAAATTCTATTATTTTTCATTTCAGAACTGTTTTTAAGTACATATTAACAATGGAAAGCCATTCTTACCAGTGTATCTTGATTGGGAATCAAATGAATGCAAAGAGTTACTTTATGAACTTGCCTTTAAGATTTGTATTTGTTTATTATTTATTTACTGTAAACAAAAGAAAAATGTGTGAATCTAGTTACACATTTGAATCTAGAGTCAATATAACGTGCAGTAACTCCTAAGTAATTTTGATTACTCACTGACGTCCAGCGATCACCGGTTAATGAGACAGCATTTGCACTTTGCAGCAACAGGCTGTGTATGCGTGAAACTACCGTCCCCCTCAACGACAGTGTATAAGACGGGTCAGAACATGCCAACCGTAGTACGTCTGTAAGACCCGAGTCCTCTACGATGCTGACAGGTCTGCAGTTAGTTGCCACCCGTTTCGCAAAAGCTGTAGTATTTTTTTGGGGATTTGGTTTCATCCACAGGTCGGCAACTAGCACTCTCCAAAATAGTGCTTTGCCTGAGCCCGCTAGCATCAACCTGAGTCATGTTAACTGTACTACTATGTTTAGCTCCGTGGGTGGTAGCTCAAGCTTGACGTGCTTCGGTGATATTTTAATTCGGCTACCAAACAAGAATACACTAAGAGATTCATTGAAGCCCAAAACGTTTTGTTTTTATACCTTGATAGTCTTTGCTGTATAAAAGCGTATTGTCATACTATTTCCCTTTTTACTCAACAGTTTTGGAATGTTTTGTAAAAACTTTGAAGAATCACATTTGCCTTCCTACCTTGTTTCCATAGCAAAAGCCCCGCGCTTGATGTTAAACTGAAGGGCAAAGCTGTATTTGCTACAGAGTATAGACTCAAATCCTGTCCTCTTTTGTGGAACTCTGCACAGACCCGAGGGGAAGGACTACGCAGTACACCGGCTGGTGTTAGGGACCCATACGTCCGACGAGCAGAACCACCTGGTGATTGCCAGCGTCCAGGTACCAAATGATGACGCCCAGTTTGACGCCTCGCACTACGACAGCGAGAAAGGAGGTAAATACGCCACACGTCATCCTGCAGGAGAACTTTTCACATCTGAACAGTTGTTGGTTACCACTATAATGTCTTTGTGAGGTCGGGGGGAGTAGGTGTACATTTGCAATACAAACAAGTGGACAATGTCATATTTTAACATGTATTGATTCTCACCATGCTGTACATAGTGTGCATCTGAACAGCTTAACCTAACCTCATAAAACGTTTGTAGAAGCACCAACTACAGCTGTTTGTCATGTCGAGTTTTGTAGGGCTGCAACGATTATTTTCATTGTCAATTATTTTCTCGATTAACGGATCAGTTGTTTGGTCCCTAAAATGTCAGACAATGGTGAAAAATGTGGATCAGTGTTTCCCAAAGCCCACGATGTCTCGTTTTGTCCACATCTCAAAGATATTCCGTTTACTGTCACAGAGGAGTGAAGAAACTAGAAAATATTCACATTTAACAAGCTGGAATCTGAGAACTTTTACTCTTTTTCATAAAAAATGAATCAAACCGATTATAGTTGACAATTAAGTGATTCATCTTTGCAGCTCTAGAGTCAACACTGTCGTTGTCGGAAGCTGGTTTAAATGCCCACGTCCCGTTCCTGTCAATCTTTATGCTGAAACTGTGTTGTTCTGTCTTCCAGCAGGTATGTTGATGGGTGCCCAGCTGTGTGCAAGCGGGCTGAAGGCTCACTGCTCCTTTGGCGTGTTGCCGGAGGTAGTATTAGTATGTTAGCATGGCCCGGGGAAACAATTTTAAGGTACAGTCCAGTCCGAGTCTAAAGCTCAATACACGCACAAAAAATTCTCGGGGTGATAGTAATAGTTTACTACATGTTGGTTTCTGGGTTTTCTTCTTTAAGTGTGCCTGAGCACAGCCGCTGTCACCTTCGCTCAGAAACCAACTGTCAAACTGCTCACCAGCTTTAGTACATTCACACATAATGTCGTTCTTTAATCAGCCGGTGCAGATTTGGGCAAGCAGCAGCACCTTGTAGTAGAGTGGACGTTTATGTGCACTGTTTAATACAACACTTTCCAGGCAAAGTGACTCTGCCAACATCATATAAAATATAGAGATGCTCTGCTATTACTAGAATTTCGGGACCAATAAATATAACCAATAATTATCTGTTCGTTGTGGCCCATACCGATGTTACCTGCCAACATGAATCTTAACAAGTTTATTTTTCTAGCTCACCAATGTTTAGAGAGCCCTCACTGTCCCTACGATAGAGAATATAAGTAATTGTATTGTTTCAATAACATTAATTTCTCATTTATCGGCCAATAATGTGTCAGCCACCAATATTGTGCATTAGGGATGTAACGATGGTTAAGAATGGTTAAGATGGTTAAAAATTAAAAATTAATCGAGATGCAATTCATAAACGGCCTAGGGAGTAATTTACGCTTAATTTCACTTGTTTGACTTCAGGCGTCACTCACTGCGTGTTCTTAGTTTATTTTTTTTTAAGAGATTTCTTTCTATTTTAGTTATTTTAATGAGGGATTTGTTTTAAAAATCTAATTATACATTTTTATTATTTTAAGATAAAATACAATTTCGGTGTCACTTTTGATAAGAGGAGACATCTGTTGGTTGGCACAGTTTATATAAATGAAGGAATATTTTTCAGTCGTTTGTCTGCAGCTCGTTTTGCTAAAAAAGATCCTGAGAAAATCGTATCGTGAACTTAAAATTGTATGTGAGTTGAGTGTATCGTTAACATCCATACTGTGCATCCCTCGTAGTAAACTAGACTATCCAACCGAGCCAGGTTTGACCTGCAGTTGTCAAGTGTCTGGTGCTCCATTTCCTGCCTTGGCTGTACTACAGTCTGATTGTATCCTCTTGTCAGAGTTTGGTGGATTTGGCTCAGTAAGTGGGAAAATCGAGATCGAGATCAAGATCAACCACGAGGGGGAGGTCAACCGAGCCCGCTACATGCCCCAGAACCACTGCATCATCGCCACCAAGACCCCCACCTCTGACGTGCTGGTCTTTGACTACAATAAGCACCCGACTAAGCCAGGTTGGGTCACTGCTGCGCTGATACACCAATGACTACACACACCAGAATGCACTTAACTCCAGTGAGTCACACATCATGAAGGTGAACGCAGTGTGTATTTGTGTGTTTCAGATCCCAGCGGGGAGTGCAGTCCTGACTTGCGGCTGAAAGGCCACCAGAAAGAAGGCTATGGCCTTTCCTGGAATCCCAACCTCAGCGGCAACTTGCTCAGCGCCTCCGACGACCATGTAAGTGACTGGAACTAAAAGCTGAGAGAGAGAGAGAGACACTCTATTGGTGCTTTCACAAAATATTAACACAATGAGATTGTAGATAAATAATCACCAATAATGTTACTGTAATGCAGCCTTTAAAACCACACTTGTGTCATATTACGATATCCTGAATGTAAGTTGATATCTAGCCTTATATGTCGATATAATATCAATGTATTGCCCATTCCTAGTCCAAAGGTTTGTTTAGACTGAAAGTGGAGTGTATTTTAAAGATGGTGCGATTGCAAACACATTCAATGGAAAAGGCGCTAGTGGATTTGATAAACACCACAGTTTCTTCTTCTGTTGACTGTTCATTGCTGTGCCCTCAAACCATTGAGGACTTCTTGGAAAGAACTTGTGATGACAAATTGTGGGTATGCCTAGTGATGCAGCACTGGAAAAAAAACTTTCATGCCGTTTATTGATTTCACCTACCAATCATATGAGAGGAACGCAGCTCTAACTAACGCAGGACTGAAGTACTCTGGCCTGGTGCCCGATTTCTGGCGTTTGACTATTTTAGAAAAATAAATAAATTAAAAGGTCCACATGGGATTTGTTTTGATGCGATGTATTTAACCAGTCATCGAACTTCCGCCTACCAATGAAACGAGTTCTAGCCAATCAGAATCAAAGTAGGGCGGGTCTTTGCCGAAAAGCGAGAGTGCGGTGTGGTCTGTTACCCCCCCCCCCCCCAGTTTTCACTTTAAGCCCTGTAATTGATTGTGCTGTTGTGTTGCCATTTCTCTCCAGACCATCTGTCTATGGGACATCGGGGCGGGCCCAAAGGAAGGGAAGATTGTGGATGCCAAGACCATCTTCACCGGCCACACAGCAGTGGTGGAAGATGTGTCTTGGCATTTGCTCCACGAATCCCTGTTTGGCTCAGTGGCTGACGACCAGAAACTCATGATGTAAGCTGCCGATACAAATAGGTAGTCTGTTGTCTGGTTTTGTGGAATGGAGACAAGATATTCATCAAGTTAAAACTGCTCCATTCCTAGGGCTGCACGATATGAGGAAAATATGCAGTAACTTTGTTGAATATCGCGATGTTTCTTGCGATAAACGAATGTTAAAGTGTACTCAGTTCTGCACTTCTGCTGCTTTCAGTATTCTGCTGAAATAAAACAAATTGCTTGTTGAAAAACAAATCCAAGGAAATCACAACATTCTTTTATTGAACAAATTGAACATTGAATTGAGTATTAAAGACACCACTTAAGACATTTTAAAGTGCAGCTTGCTACTGATATTTTGTCTTTCGTGATATGTCGCAGCCCTTTGTGGTGTTTATTGTGCCAGTTGATATCCGATGACAATAAAGAAAGATTTGTTGTGCAGCCCTGTCCATTTCATTGTTTAATTTGTAACCAAATAAGTGCTGTCCCTTCTGCCTCTGACTCTCCTTAACCCTCCACCAGATGGGACACTCGGTCCAACACCACGTCCAAAGCCAGCCACGCAGTCGAAGCTCACACTGCTGAGGTCAACTGTCTCAGCTTCAACCCCTACAGCGAGTTCATTCTCGCCACTGGTTCTGCTGATAAGGTAGAGAAGAAATAATACACTCTGGACTGAAATTACATAAACTGGATTAACTATTTAATTCAAGGCTTGTTTTGTTTCTCTCAGACTGTTGCACTGTGGGATCTAAGGAACCTCAAACTGAAGCTCCACTCCTTCGAGTCCCACAAAGATGAAATTTTCCAGGTAAGGACTTCCAAATGTATTTATTTAGTTAGTAAGTAGGTCCAACACGGTTTTGTATTAATGCCAGTCTCCGGTCGGAAAGAAATTGTCTGTAATATACATACAGCCAGGTTCCTGATACAGGCAATAATAAAAAGCTGTTATGAAACAGATCGCCTAACAGATCAACTTACGCCAAAAGACACACGGCACGCTGAAGTGTCGTGAAGCGCTGGGAAGCGGAGCTATTTCCAATTTTATTGAAATTGCCCATGTTATTCAATCTGTCCGGCCACATCAGCCTGCGCGCTACGATTGTTTCGGTGTCTCCTCTATTTCTTCCGAGAGCCACAAGCAAATGTGTCAAGCCAGGCAGGTAATCGCATACAGGAAGGCCACAGTGCAGCCGGACACTTTACAAAATAAAACAAATTTCAAAATAAAACGCCCAGGTGGATAATGATTTTGGCTGTCTTGACTTCTCAGCTGTGTCTACAGCGAGACACGCGATCAGGCACGCAGAGAGACAGATGGACGGACAGACAGAGTGACAGAGGTTCTGTAGAGTGGAGAGGATCGCTTTTTGACCGGCACGTCTGGTTTGAAAAGCCAGGCGCGCGGTCAGGCATGAATCTACCCTTCACTTCTATTTGCGGCACTTCCGCGTGTGGTGTGTTTCTGCTGTTAATGGGAGGCAAATAGCAGCCCATGGGCCAAATCTAGCCCAAGGACGAAAAATAGATGTGCGAAGTTCACGTAAATCCCAAATATGACTTTGTAACTTTAATTACTGCCAGTAAGTGAAGAGACGCATGGAAACTAATGGCTACTGTGCCTTGTTCTGCACCAGGCCATGGTGACGCACATAAATTATATAATGTTGTTCATTCAAATGACACCAGCACTCTGTAAAATCACAGTTAAGCTGCAGCTTACTTGACCAGAACAGATCCGTCTCCTGAACACAAATATGCTGCAGTCGAACAGAAATGGTGTGCTACTGAGTTTTTCTTTTTGTAGGGCAACAGCAGCATTTAAATTACAATTTATTGAAACATTATTAATGAAGCAGACCCCTGTTTATTGTGTGTGGATATATCAATAAAATGATGAGCCTCGTAGTGTAACACGGAGCACGCCATCAGTCATTGCCCTGCCAAAGGTATGAATATATGCTGAAACCGTTTTCTGAATTGCTAACAAGGCTGAGGAGAGTTTTTTTACAAGAAAGTCCATGCTGCTATATGAGCGCCACATTTTGACCTGCCAGTGACCAACTGTCCAATTCATCAGGTACAATGGTCTCCACACAATGAAACCATCCTGGCCTCCAGCGGCACCGACCGGCGTCTCAACGTCTGGGACCTCAGGTAAAAACTCTCCACCATGCATCATAATCCATGTCTTTAATGACCCCGGGGTCTCCTGCCAGTTGGAAGTGGTGGGGAAACCTCCAAAGGAGGGGCGCCCCGGAGGCTACCTGATCACACGCCCCAGCCATCTCCACTCATAATAAATGATAACTACGGGAAATTACAATTTAAATATAGCGCAGTCTTAAATGCCAATAGAAGATAACATTAAGGCATCATACTAACTATTATTAATACAACAATATATTGACATGCAGTACATAGAGCCCGAGCGCATCGTGTCATACTCTGGAAGCCACGCCCACCAGTGAGGAAAACAATCGGCGCCACAATAGGCAACTAGGGGCTGAAATGCTAACAAAGTGCCTGTAGCTAGCTAAAAACATCAGATTTAAGCATGTCAAAGGATTATTTTAGCAACCTTTGTTTACCAGAGAGGACAAGTTAGCTGTTAGCAAGCTAATTTAGCTATGTGTTTAAGTGCCCATATTTGAGGTTGTACCAGAATAGGTTTACATGGTTTAATTTTCCAAAAACACCATATTTTTGTTGTACTGCACATTGCTGCAGCTCCTCTTTTCAACCTGTGTCAGGTCTCTGTTTTAGCTACAGAGTGAGGCATCGCACTTCTATCCCATCTTTGTTGGGAGTCGCACATGCGCAGTTGCTAGGTACTGCGCAGTAGCTATGTACTGGGCTACTAGCTTCTAGCGGTTAGGCACCTCGTTCTCAATGGCAAAACACTGCTACAACACACACACCCTAGTTCACCCTAATCTACAAAAGCAATTGTATAGAACTACTTACATGTCCCTCGTCTGCAGGTATTCCACGCAAAGTTGGAAGTGCGCCCTCGTTTAGAAGAAGTATCCCGGCTAATCCTGCCTTGTACTGACCGAAGTTGGAGAAACAGCTAGCTGATGTGGTATTAGCTAAAGTGGTTAGCACACACCAAATGTTTCGGCCAATGACGTAGAAGGCCCTGCCGATTTTGACCAGCTCACCCGGAAACTGAAGGCAGGATACATTCAGAAACCCGTATCTCTCTTCTTTTTTCCAAGTTTGTATGCGTGTGGAAGCACCAGAGACACAAAATAACACCCCAAATCCCAGAAAGTGTTGTTTTTTCTCCATAATATGGGCACTTTAAAGGTCCAATATGCTATATATTTACTGTAATAAATCCAAAAATGACCCCAATGCGTAATCATATATTAAGTAAGCGTGCTAAGTTGAAATACTACAACATACTAATACTACGACAACAATGCTAATGCCAGTATTTTCTTCTTTTGAAATTTCCGTTCCGTGACGGAATTTCTGTTTGTGTTTTGGCCTGTGTTGGTATCAACTGCCCAGTTTGACAGCCAGGCCGGGTTGCCAGATATACCTGTAAAAACGTAAACCCAGCGTGCTACAGCTGTGACGCTAGTACAGCCATGAAAGCAGCAAACAAACTAACAGGATCAACAGAGAGAGATTCTACCCGACCTAAAAAAAAAAACCAGCATGTTTCTAGCTAACAAACCCCAGGTAAATATTGGAGATGTATTTGAAAGATGGAGACAGCTCTCCAGTATTTTTAATTTGTATTGCAGTAACTATTTTAAACATTAGCCGTAAGTATTGCATATTGCACCTTTAACAAGCTATGGCACCTGCAGACATAATACTGCATAGCTTCCTGATTTATCCAGATTCCACTATAACACAAGTTGCCTACTGTGTACAAAATGCTTTAGCTAAACTTACAGAAATATAGTTAGCTTAAAACTGACTTTTGGCTTCATAAAAGCTCAGTGTTTCGGCTCAGCCGCTTACAAAAACTTAAGTTATGGGTTATTTACATTGTTGGTAGTGCATACCGCCACAAAGCAGCTTTTAGACAATTTTGTGTTGCTTGCTAGCAGACGGCGTTAATGAGGAGACACCTTCACACAATACAAGTAAATGGGCGGGACTTAAATGTGCTCTGTCTCTATTGAGGAGTAACTACGTTTTTGTTGGATGTTCTTTTTCTAGTAAAATCGGGGAGGAGCAGTCGGCAGAAGATGCTGAGGATGGCCCACCAGAGCTGCTGGTAAGCGATATCCTATAATCAAGATAACTGTGATTTTATTTTTTTATTTTTATTTTTTTATGCCGAGTCATCCTTAGATCACCATGAGATCCTTAGCTATGTCGGTAGCCATGAAACCTTCCCACACTTGGACCCAAAAAGCAGTGGTGTAATGTGATTGGACAGCCTTTCAATACTCCAAAGTGGGGATCAGGTCTGTCTGACTGCACCTGTCCCGTTGGCAATGCCAGTTGTAACTTCATTACTTGGGTTAATAATATGACATCAGCTGGTTGCATTGTAACTGCTGAAAATGGAACAAGGTGAACTGACCTTTCACTGGGGGGGGTAAAATCACAAGTTTTTATCACAATATGATATCAATTCTTTGGACACAGAAAAGATATTTGCTGATATCACACATTCTGCCATATATGATTCAGATTCAATTCAGCTGCCT
The DNA here is from genome assembly GCF_031162955.1 of Sander vitreus. Taxonomy (NCBI): domain Eukaryota; kingdom Metazoa; phylum Chordata; class Actinopteri; order Perciformes; family Percidae; genus Sander; species Sander vitreus. The sequence goes on along the minus strand of NC_135855.1, from coordinate 6,158,635 downwards.
GCAACATGAGGCGATAGAAGTCCATTTAACCCAATCAGTTCCATTTATATCAACTCAAAAAAAGAGAACATTTTACCACTTTATTACTGAGGTCTTCCACACATTTAAATAATAAAAAAAGCTATTCTCTTTAATGAAAAGAATAAATATAAAGTCAGAATTTTCAAATAATTGCGCATCTTAAAGATGTGTATCAATATTTACACTTTGCATTGATCACAGTGAATTGTTAAATATTAAATCGATAGATCGGTCCAGATGGATGTATGGTCACACCACATCCTCTCACATTTGTAAGGTTTGAACATGTTGGTTTATTTATTTTATGTTTATTTAAAAGGGACAATGCACATCAATTGACATTTTTTTGTTTACACTCAAAATGTCAATGAAGATGGAAAGCAAATGAAAGAAAAAAGAGACAAGAGAGAGGGAGAAATAAAATAAATAAAAAATAAGTACAATACAAAGAAGGGCAGTACCTAAACTCCTGGTTGAGATGGTTCCAAACTCCTGCTCACCTGTTTACGTCTGGCTGTCGTATCAAAGTGCCTGTCTCTAATGTCCACCTTCCCCCCCCCCCCATCAGTTCATCCACGGTGGCCACACAGCCAAGATCTCTGACTTCTCCTGGAACCCCAATGAACCCTGGGTCATCTGCTCGGTGTCGGAGGACAACATCATGCAAGTCTGGCAGATGGTGAGCACAACTGCCGTCCTTCCGTCCACACAGAGTTGTTCCTTTTTTGGGCTTACGTTAGCTCCAGTCCCTCTCCCCTCTCTGTGTAGAACATCCGAACCCAGCCAAAGTTAACCCCGTGTCCTCTTCTTCTCCCAGGCGGAGAACATCTACAACGACGAGGAGCCAGACAACACCCCTGCATCAGAGCTGGAGGCTCAGGGATCATAACCCAGCTCGGCACCCGTCTCTCCAGGCACGACCCCCGACCCCCAACCCCACCCTATTCCCCGAGCTCCCAGACCCCAGTCCAGCCTGTCGTTTCCCTCTCTGGCTAATCGAGTGCACAAGGAAGAGTCTGCTCCACGTGAATGAACCATGTGGAGAGATGGAGACAGCATGGACTCCAGCCTTGCTAACAGACGGTTGGATTCAGGCTCCAGCTTGCTCCCACTTCACCATGGCCCAAGTCCCCAGAAGCCCTCGGAGTAGGAGAAGAGTTGCTCAGGTGGTAATATCTCCAGTGTTTTGGGGGGGGATGGTATTTGAAGACTCTTAAGAGCAGAAAACCTTTTTAGGTGCAAAGTCAGTGTAAGCTATTGTTAACACAAGTTAATCAGTTAATTCCCAAGGGCTCACGCAAGGAAAACATGAATTTGTCATTTTCGACTTACGAGTAGCCAGAAAACCACTAGCTAAGTAGGCTTCCCCTCAAGACACAAATATGTAAGGAAACCCGCACAGTAAAAGACTGAAATGCTTTTTTTTGTTGTTGGGGAAAATCTGATATACATCTGTCCAAACTTTGATTGGCTAAGAGCTAACCGCGATGGTCCTGTCCAGGGGAGACTTATTCCTACTTTAATTTCCCACCTGTCGAGCACTTGTGGCTGTTAATTTGTTAACGTAATATCGTACTTAGCTGACACTTCCTGGCTGTCCTTTGAAGAAACATTCCCCGCTGCGTTTGCCTCCCGTTAATACGATAAGGTACACAAACTCTTCAGTGTTTGGTTGAGTGAAAGGCGTGGAACTGAATTAGTGCACTTGAGGGAAACGCACATCTTTTCCCTCTGTTATATAATGTGAAATTGCCTTGTTGTTTCCTGCACCACAAATTGCAATAAAACTTTTATAACTTTTCAAAAGGCAAGTTTCTTATTCATGCGAGTTAAAAAACGTCTAAAAACAAACAATGCTTTTACAGACAACTGGCTGAACAATCTCAGTGCACCTTTTGAGAAAATGCTACACACTTAAACCTTTACTCCTATTCTTTCTCTACTCAGGAAATGACAAGACCCAAAAATGATTCCACTTATTGCAAATTCTACAAAAATGTTTATTGAAAAGCAAGACAGGACTATAAGAACATTGTACAATCAAAAGGGGGGTGTGGGCTCATTTATAGTAAAAAATAGAGCTCTCCAAAGCTATGGTGACTCATGCCTCTTCTTTCACAGTTAGTCTCACCTACAGAGGTAGATTCTGACATTACCTGAGAGTCAATCTGGGGGCAACGCCAAAGAAAGAGGAAATGGATGCCGAAAGGTCTTCCCCCTCAAACTAGACCCGTCCTCTACCCGAAAGAAAAATATGTATACCACCTGACCTCATCACATCGATTTTGTTTTTAAATCCACACAATGTGAAGATAAAAAGCATGAGGAGAAATGTAGAAAAGACTGCAAGGCAACGTCTTTAAAGGACATTACACCCAGTTACACGTGGCTCTGTGTATATATTTGTTAAGGAAGATTATTTGTCGGTAACGCCCATATGATTCTCACTGACTTTACAAAATACCGAGTTGAAAAGGGACAGCCACGTGAAGAACTGATTGGCCAGAACACATTTTACAGTGCTGTGGGAATCGGGTCCTTCACCAAACACTTGGAGTTAACAAGCAATTCTGTTTCAGCTGCGGGGGGGAGTGTTGCCCAAAGGTAAAAAACTAGACTTAGAGTAACATCTGCAGAGGATGAGAGTGTGTGAATTGACTTTTGATTTGAGAGGATTCTATTCGTTAACGCTACTAGAACAATCCCACGATGTTTAACAAGCGGTTTCCTGACAATAACTGCAGCTCCTGTAATGCCTCCTATTGATATGCATCGCTGATGGAAATCAATTTTTTTTCCTTTCAATTCACACGCATCACAAAAGAAAACCTTCCAGCATAAAGTGGCGGTTCAGAACTCATGACTTGGCTCTTTTCTGTACACCCTGTTGAGCTGGCCATATGGCAAACGACATGGTTCATTTAAAAAGGAAAAAAAAAAAAGGTGCTGAGATGCAGATCAAAATCAAGCAACGCATTTTGCGCACGGACATTCGCTGAGCTTTCATCTCCACATTTAAGTTCTCTCTCAAGTGGGCGACAAGCAATGTGTCATTTACTTTTATGTTTCAATTTCCCATATTTTCCCCTCATTACATTTCTAAAAAGGTAACACTGAAGGTCAAACCGTGTTTAAGTTCTAACCCTTTTTAACGATTAATTCCTTAAGATCCTGGTCGATTTGGTGACACCTGTGGTGACGGAAGTGAGCTTTAACAATACATATCCCAGAGTTCAGTTCAAAATGATATGGATTGACCACCGGGGACAGCAAACGCCCCGCGAGTGTGAACGACGACAATTGCGAGAACATGTCATCTTAACTTCATTCTTGAAATATGACTATGGTAGAACATTGACCTCTTATCTGTGAAATAAGCGTGTGACCCGTTTCAACTCCACCCCTCAAAAGAACCGGAATCAAAAAGGAAGGAATCGGAATTGGATTCAGAATTGTTAAAAAATGCCTCCACACATTACTTCTCAGATGGTTTGGTGTCACGGCTATCCTTTCAGCAGTGCTTGCTAGTTCTCTCTATTTTGCGTGAATAAAAACAGAAGAAAACAGCAGCCCAGTTTACGGACAGGCCGCGACTGACTCCCTTGCTGGAGTATAAAGGCTGACGCACTTCAGAATTTTGAATTCTAACCGATTAGTGGAGATCCAATAGTGCTTTTCAGATAAGGCGACGGCCCTACTAGCTAGCTCGCTAACTGGCAATTAGCAAGCGCGTTGCCGGAGAGTGAGTAGACCTCGGCAGCTACAGTAGCTCGCCAGCTGTAGTCACTACGTCACTTATTACGCACACCCATGTGCAGATTCATTTTGCTGACACATGCTGCTCTAATCCAGAAAATTAAAATTCAAAAACCTGATATGACATGATCAGAAAAAAAACAAAAAAAAAACTGCTTAATACCCTGTGGCCAAGACAGACTTTGAACTTGTTCTATACTACGTCCCATTTGCTCTTCCAGCTTCTCAGATCACACGGGGGATATTAGGGCTACATTAATCAAAAGTGACGTACGACAAATTATGCATGCAACATGCCCACGTTGGAATTGAATCAAACTAGAATACGCAATTAGACGTTGTGACGCTACGGGGAGAGGCCGCGCGAAGACGGAAGGCCAATTTTAGAGCTGCAAAGACGAATCCATTTGTTGTCAAATATTTAATCAATTGCCGGATATTTTGATAATCGATTAATCAGTCGAAGTCTTTCTTAAATCGGACAAAAGGGGGGAAATTCTGACTGCAGCTTGTTAAATGTGAATATGTTCTAGTCTCTTCTCTCCTCTGTGACAGTCAACTGAATATCTTTGAGCTGTGAACAAAACGAGACACTCGGACGTCGTCTCGGACTTTTTGGGGTCAACACTGATCCACATTTCTCGCCATTTTCTGACATTTTTAGAGACCAGACTACTAACCCCCGTTCATCCAGAAACTGATCGACTGATTAATCGATTATGAAAATAAAAATAAAAGAATCGCTAGTCGCGGCCCTGGCCAATTTGACTTTGAACAGCGTCAATGAGACTGCATGGAAATGACCTATGAAAATACAGTTATGGTAGAAAACAGGGAGGACCAAGTAATGTAAACACCGGCAACATTTTAGAATAGAATCCTTGATACAATCATGTTATTCCTCTTTTACTAACGGCACACAACAACAACAAAAAAAAAAAAAAAAAGAGATATGGGTTGAGTTTCTGCGTAGAAAAACCCCAAGAGGCAAGTCTAAAGTTAAAGAAAAGAAATCTATCCCCGTTGAAGATGCTTTATTTCTGGCTCGTAATGGAACTGGGCTGGAGGTGTGTGGAGCCCCTCCCGTCACAGCCTTCTCACCGTGTGGGGGGGGCTCCTTCAGTCCTGCTGCGAGGCTTCCGTTTCCGCGGGCTGGCTGCTCGTCGTCACAGCAACAGTAGTGGTTGTGTCAGTGGCGGCCGCTGTGGGCTCCAGTTCGGGGGGTCGGGGAGCTCGGTGGATGCCCTCCGCCTCCAGCTTGCCAGCCTGTGCCAGGCCCCCCTCCTCCTCCTCCTCCTCCGCCTCCTCGTCGTCGTCGTCCTCCCCAGCAGAGGGCTCCGGCGGCTGGGCCTCGGGAAGCGCCGCGCTCCCCTCGTCTCCCGGCTCCTGCAGGAGGCTGAGCTGGTTGTTGAGGTCGTTCCTCTCCTTCTGCAGGGCGCGGCACAGCCTCTCCAGCAGCTCCAGCTTCCCCTGCAGGGCCTTGAAGTGGCCGTCGCGCAGAGTTTTCTACAACACAAACACAACCTCTCGTGAGCCTAGGAAATAGCAGTTTTGGGGGGGGGTGAAAAAAATAGCTATAGTACGTAGTTTCCGTCTCCCTCATGAGGAATTCTAATTAATGACAACAACACTGTCGGACCGTCCACATGATACGAGCCTTTCCGTGAACGTGGACTTTTCAGAAGAGGTCATCATCTTGTCATTTGTGTGTCCTCTTCGTCTCAAAGCTGAACGCTGCTTTCTCAGCGGTGAGGTAAAACGCATCACTCGAGCTTCTGCGCGCAAAAGTAGCCGGACTACAGCATTTAGTAAACACAGCCATACTGAGAAATACAGAGAGTTTTGTGGAGCTGATGGGCTTAATTAGATTTGTAGCAACTCATTTTGGTAATGGCTTGAATGTAATGGACGTTCATTAATATAAAGTAGTCGCGCACTATAGCTTTAAGATTATTTTGTCAGCGCTTTCCACCACTTCTCCCAGTCTTGAGAGCCGGGGGGGGCAGTGTTTAACAGCAGCAAAACCTGATGATCATATTCACAAGGAATCTAATTATTCCCAATGCCTCCTCCCTCTGACTTTCAAACATGTCCGTGCAAGTTGAAAATGTTTCGACTTCCCAGGGCTTTAATAATGGACTCTGTCAACGTACAGAGAGAAGAGGACCGTGGAGAGAGACTGGTATGGAGCTCATTTCCGGCCTAAACTTGGGAGAAACAAATACAAATGCCCTGTGATTCACTAACAAACAGCGTGGTTCGCAAACTGTAAATATAATAGAGGAATATACAATGTTAAACCAAACTCAAGTAAATATTGCACATTCGATTAATCGCGGTCTTGACGATTAGCCAATCGCATTCTTTCAAATGGTGATTTTGATTTGAAAGCGATTAATCGTTCGGCCCTAGTTTAAGTCACGTTCATGTTGGTTTGTTTATGTATGCACCTTTTCACCAAGGCCAATTCCACATAAGTGGACTTATTGTGGCAATAATAAGTTTGTCTAACTGCTACCAAAGCGACCAAAAGCAAAGAGGGGCGAGTGCATGCTAAGAGTCACCTCCTCGGCCATCTGCAGCAGCGCCTGGTTGTTGCTCTCCCATTTGGTCCTCCACTGTGTCGTCTCCTTCTCCAGCTTCTTGATCTTCTTGGTCATCTGCGAGGGGAAATCCAGACAGTTAAGCAGCGGGCAGGGGAAAAACACGGGAGACACAAACACAAGGCGACGGGACGCCCCGGCAGTCACCTTCTCCATCTCCTGTCTGAACGTGGTGAAGACTTCGTTGCTTTTGGCCAGCGTGCTCTGAAACTCCTCAAACTTGTCCATGTACAGGGAGAGCTGTGAGAGGGGGGGAGAGAGAGAGAGAGATTTTCAAACCTTTCAGCTGGGCTAACACTAGGGGCACATCTATCTATCTATCTGAATTCAATCCTCTACCATTCAATATCATCCAATCCAATAATATGGATACACTTTTTAAATTTTTAAACTCCCACTTTATGTTTATTTTTAGTAAAAACAGTAGTTTTTATTTATTTAAATGTCTGGAAGAGCTCAGTAATGAAATTGTCAAATCATATTACCACATGCTTATAGTGGCATTGGCAATGAATAGGCCTGAGTAGTGTAGTACATATTACTGCATTTGAGCATTGAATATTCGAATATTATGCTTTCTAACATGTCATCGCGCTAACCATCGTGAAGTCCCTCTAGTGGACAGAACATGTAACAACAACCACATGCTTATAGTGCCACTGGCAATGAATAAGTAGTAGTAGAAGAGTAGTGTAGTACATATTAATAACAGGCTGCATTTGAGCATTGAATATTCAAATATTTGAAAAGTAAAAAAATAAATGAAATTCAAATGGTATTATAGAGGAAGATTGACATTTAGCGTGTGTGTGTGTGTGTTTACCTGTTGTTTGAGCTGCGTTTCTTGCTCCTTCATCAGCTCACACTTGCGTCTGGACTCTGTGGCGTCCTTCAGCAGCTGAAGTGTCAAAGTACCGTCAGTTGATTATACCGAACACTGTTGATTACCACCGATTGGTTGCATTTCTGTTCAGCTACTGGCTGTCTGTGTTTAGGGCCATTTGAGGGTGCAGTGGAAATTGGAACACACGCGTGGATATGTACTCACAAAGTCTCTCTCCCTCTGCTGCTTGTCCTCGACCTCTTTCATCATCTCGGTGATTCTCTGCAGCTTGGCGTCCATTAGCTGCTGCTGCAGCTCCTTGTGCTTGAACACCTTGTCTATGTGCTGCAAGAGGGACACATCACACACACGCAACATTTATTCAGAGACAAATTGAAACCAGCACTGTACATTTACTACCACTTAACAAGTAAAACTGCTGATTTATTCTCTGCTCCGCTGTCTGCTCTGAATACATTCTCTCTCTCATGTACACACTGAACACTGAGCTGTTCCTAAAGGAGCTACGCTTCTCTTATAACACGACGATAGCCTGCCAGAACTTCTGGATTTGGTCAAGCATCTGAACTATCCCAAAAATGCTAATCGCAATAGAAACGAACTGAACCATTTTGGCTGTTTGGTCCGGACCGTGGTCGGGGGGTCAAACTGAAAAGTCTGAAAGTCCGGACCAAACGAGGTAGGTGTGATAGGCCCCGTAAGCAACGTGGCATCGTGACTTTGCGTAAACATACACGCCACTTTCCTAAAGCCAAATGGCGTGTTATCTGTATGCATTTTGAGCTAGCCGCGTGTATGTCTACGCTGTATACAGCGGATGTAAACATACACACCATGTGGCGTGCTATCGCGAGAACGTCACACGCGTGTTCTCACACGTGTTGGGTTTAGGAAAAGAACATTGGGAAAGGCTTTAACACAAAAAAAACACGACGGTGACCAACGTCACACGCTTAGGAAAACAAACGGTTGGGTTGGCGATATAATTCACATGTAATGTAGGTCAACGGGGGCCAAACGGCGTTGATAAACACGCTAAAAAATGATTATGCGTCTTGATAAAACACAAAAATGGCATACGAATTGGCATGTCATACCTACACCACTTAGTGAGATCAGTCTGCCTTAAGAAGCACCAAATAAGTACAAATGGGGGTGACCTCTGGATCACCCAGTAGATCGTGTGCCCCATGTAGGCGGTAGTCCTTGGCAGCGGACTGTGTCCTCTCCTCTCTATCCCTGTGTTTCCTGTCTATCCACTGTCACTATCGAATAAAAAAGGGACAAGCCACCAAAAAAATAATCTAGAAAAATTAAAAACCAATGTAGGTCAGTTTAGTCTTTCTACTCTACTTTTAGCCAGGATTGCAATTTTTGTCCTCGTTAAAGCATCTTTTACTTCCTGCCATGATTCAAGTTCCACATAAAAACTAACTCAGAGAAGCGGAGAAGGCAGAGTTTTAATGGGACTCCACTTTCTGGACCACCACGATTTGTGTTCTTGCAGCGCAGGCTCCGCAGTGGGCTCAGACGTGATGAGACCGCAGCTTTAAACCCGTACCTCCTCTCGGAGCTCGTACTGCTCGATGAGCTTTTTGAGCTTCTCGGCCAGCTCCATGTTCTCCTGCCTCAGCTTGGTGTTGTGGGAGCTGTGCTGCTCCATCTGCACCTCGATGTCGCTCAGGGTCATCTGGAAGTGCAGCATGGCCTCCTTCCGCTGCTCCTCGTACTCCCGGGAGCGCTGGGAGTTCTCCTCCTGAGGGGACACGAGAGGGAAGGAAAGGAGGTCGGCGAGGAGTCGGGAGTGGGAGATCTGTGCCCTTCACACAGGCAACAAATGACATCATATATACGCAGCGAAGCCCCGCACCTTGGACTGCACAAATGTCTTATACTTAAAAATGTTCAGAAGCTGGGGGGGGGAATGTATCCAAGGAGGACCCCTGGCACCGATGGATGTCAGGGTTTGTCCCTCACCTACCGCTCTCAAAATCCCTTCGCTTCAGGAAACATCAACAAACTTCGAGCTAGCGAGCTACACGCGGAAAATGGCAACTTTTGAAGGACATTTGGATCGTGCAACAAGGCCGGCCTGCTTGGTTCTTTCGGGAATCGATTGTAAAGATTTACAAAGAATACGTTTACGGCATTTCCTCTCCAACTGGGACGTTTTGGGAGTGATTGGTGGGATTGCGAGAGCGTAAGAGCAAATGAGGTTTACGTGTATCCACGTTTATGTACGGTTACAGTTGTATCCAGCTAGTTTAAATAGCTCACGTTGCTGTATTGCGTGAACAGTTAACTTCATTTAATATTGCATGTGGTTTTCTTTTGCGGGGTGCAAAATGTTCCACCAAAACAAGTTCCTTTCCGAGATTATTTCGCAGAGCCACCGTCACAACGTCCGGAGCTTAGCGTCGCCCAGGACTATTGTGATCAGTTTAAAGAAACGCAAACCACCCAGTGTTTTTCCTCCTGTTCCCAGAATGCATCTGTGGTGTAGCCAGACCTTACTCCACGGCGCTGTGGAGATGGGCGTTAGCAGTGAACTACTATTTGAAAGACGCGTTTACCTTCCTGAACTCAGAAGTGACCGTTCGCCTTGTGACAGTGCAAGGTGGTGCTGCTGCTGGTTTATTGTCCAGATAAGACAGAAGATGAAAGACATGGATGAATCCAGTTGCAGTAGGCGGAGGTGTACCTTCAGTGTCTTGTTGTGTCTCTGCAGCTCCCTGCAGAGGCTCTCCAGCTTGCTGCGGGCCAGGATGGCCTTGCTGTGCTCCCCCTGCAGGTGGATCTTCTCCTTCACGATCTGAGACTGCTTCTTCTGCAGGGCTTTCAGACGCTTCTGCATGCAGCGGCTCTCCTCCAACTGAACACACAAAACACACACAGTCAACGACAAAGATCATCAATACTTTTCCTTGGATACATCAAAGCACACTATACACACCCCAACTCCAATGAAGTTCTGAATGAAAAATTAGGTGTGTTCAGGTGCATTCTTGGCATATTGCTATCTTGAGGCAGCGGGAAGTGATCGCTCCATTGACCAACAAAAACCTGGTCTAAAGTCAATAGCGCAGCATTTCATTGTTATTTTAACAGCAAAGTAGTAAAATGCACCTAGGCTCGTGCACAGCGCGCGCACACTATGCTTGTCACACACACACACACACACACACACACGCAAAAGATTACAAATAAAAATATTACGGTGCAAATCCACCATCATAATAGCAATGCTCCAAGGTCCAAATGCGCCTGGCTTTTTAAAGGGAACGGGAGATGACACTCTGATTGGTTTATTGCATGTGACGCCCAAAACACACCTATGAATTAATGAAGACACTAAGTACAACCCTTCTGAACCATGCGCTCAACCCACGGACCCTTTTTTCCGCCGTCAAACTAGCAAAAAGTGGATTTGGACACGCCCTAAACGCACCTGCGCCATGCTCTTCACACCGTGCGCTTACATCGTTAAAATAGGGCCCTAAGAGTGTAAACTGCCGCGTCCGTTTCCAGCACGCGAGTAAATGGTACGCATCGCTCTCTGGGGAAGGGGGGGACCCAGGTCGTATCTGAACCGTCATGACCAGGGATCAACCCTGGTCTGATCCAGGTCGTTGGTGTCAAAAAGGTATTAGTGGCTTCGGAATCCAAAGAATGACTCTTCACATACCGACACTCAGCTTACCAGGTCTGCATATTTCTTGCACAAAGCGGCTAGTTTCTCCTCAGGAGTGGCTAGGGAGTTCAGGGCCTGCATCAAAAGAACAACCTCCTTCCCTGGGAAAAAAAAAAAATAATAAGACAAAAAATAATGGAATGTACAGGGACGCTTTCACATTTGATATTCCCCAAAGAATTTCGTTATGGTCATCTTAGGGCTGGGCGATATGGAGAAAATCAAATATCGCGATATTTTTGACCAAATGCCACGATATCGATACCGCGATATTGTTGTGTCGACTATTGGTGCTTTCACAAACTCTTGGCACAATGAGATTTTTGATAATCATCAGTAATGTGGATATAATGACTAAGTGGGTAAAGGCAAAATAATAGAACAGTTACAACAGTCTGGTAAGTTCAGAAAATGACATCACTTTATTCTAATGCAGCCTTTAAAACCAGGAAAAGACAACACTTATGTCATATGACGATATCCCAAATCTAAGACGATATCTAGCCTCATATCACGATATCGATATAATATCGATATATTGCCCAGCTCTAGGTCATCTTGTCATTTTGATGATATCAGACATGTACTGTCATTTCTTTTTTTAGGAATAAGGGGATACTAGGTTTCATCCCTTAAAGCATGTTTTGGAATAGGTCAAACTGAATATCAATTAGACCTGTGATTCCGGTGGTCAAAACAAAGATTGCTGATAATGATATTTATGCATGCAAAAGTTGTTGATGTGCAGCACTTTCTATCTGGGAAATCGAAGGAAGAGGATCAGGGCCGATGTGAAAAATGTGACATTTATTGACGGAATGGGTAACGTGGCGGGTTGCATCTATCTGTTCACGTGATGGCCATTAAGTGATCCATTTATTGCGGTGAGCGTTACAGGTTTGACTTAGTAAGACAGAAACACGACTTGGCCGCTAATTAAGACATGGAACCTTCATGTAAAATTGCCAAGTTACGTATGTAATGAGAGCATGTCTCTAAGTGGCTGTAACATACTGTACTTTGTAGTGTTCCTACCAAAAGCCTTGTCCTCTCCAGTCTTGAGGTCTCCTCCGGGGTCCAGCTCTGCCTCCCCCAGGTCGCTGGGACTGTCCTCTCGGCCTGGAGTCTCCCCCCTCTCCTCCTCGGCACAGCACAGCCCCAAACCAAACTCTGCAACCTCCTCCTGATAAAACACACACACACACACACACACACACACAGCTATAACATTTCATTGAAGAGCTCTTTCAATCTGGCAGCTTTCATCGAGCAGCTCCACTAAAGAAGCTGGGGGGGTTAAGTGCCTCTCGTAGCCCTATTTTCCACCGGTCGCATCTGCGCAGCATTCCGGAGGCGCCGCGGCCCCTGCGAGCAATCGTGGCCATTCAGGTCAAAGCTTGATACTCCAGAAGCGTGGGTGAAGCTGCTGTCCGCGCCTCTAAACATACGCGCCAGGTCCATTTTCATGCGAGCCACGGGCCGTTCGGACAGCATGTTAAACGGCGAGTATCCAGTGAATTTACCAAAAAGAGACGCCCCAAATGGCCCAATATCGTATATATGTCAATTCTACAGCACCACGGACAACGAGAGATTCATCTCGAGAGGTGGAAAAACATGAGAAGACATCACAGATCCTTTTCATAAGGACAACACCGGAAAAGAGAAGGCATGGCGTTTCACTGTAGGGAGTCCCGGTGTGGTGTGGCGCAGCCGGAACACAGCACGGCCTGGTGGAAAATCTGGTTTAACGCCGCCTCAAAGCGCCCGCGGCTGGAGGGAAAGGCTGGAATTTTTCCCACCCTCAATTTCCCAATGGTCTGAGGTATCAAAAACGTTTGTCACCTCTATGCTACTATCGGACTGGGTATCCGAGCTCAGTCTTTTTTTTTCAGAATAATTGAAAATACCTATGTGGGTGTTCGGAGGCTTTGAAAAGGTCCAATATGTAATACTGACAGCCAGCGTTTCAAATAGTTACTGCTGTCCAAATTCAAAACACCGGAGAGTGTCGTCTCCCCCGGCCCCTCCTCCCCCACGGACTTGAAGTTCACGGAGGTTGCCGGGTTGAGAACGCTGCATCCAACAACAATGTTGCTAGACGCTAGTCTCACATAGCCAGACATTACTCCACAGCGCGGCGGAGTAGCTAACGTTAGATGCTGGCTATGTCGACAGTCCTAAAAGCCCGTGCTCACGTGGAGCTCTGTACCCGACTGACAACCACCCGATCGCGGCTTAAAATGACTGCAACAACCGCTAAAACGTCACGACCTCGCCGTCCTCTCTACCCGACTGACAAACACACTTTCTCGGCTTAAAATCGACTGGTAAAAACACCAACCGTTTGTTGGCTACGGCCGCTGAACAGGCTATAAGTTATAAACAGCCGTGGCCCGCTTGCCTGGTCCTCCGGTAACGTTAGCCAGGACCAGTCGGGATCACTTCACTGGCTGTGTCTCAATTGTTTTTGCGAGTAACCAACTGGAGCACTCTATATAATTCAACGCGAGTACACAAATGTTGAAATGACATACAATTCCCATCCCTGGTAGCCGTGATAAATTAGCCTGAAGCTAATGCTTAGCCTACCTGTTCAGGAGGAAATTAGCCAACTCTGCGTCCTTTTGGGCTCTAAGCTGTCTCCATCTTTCAAATACATCTCCAATATTTAGCCGGGTTTCGTAACGTCTCTGGTCACGCAACTATTAGAAACATGCCACGGTTGGTTTTTTTTCCCCCCGGGTCAGGTAGAATCTATCTCCGTTGATCCCGTTCCGTTTGTTTGCTGCTTCCATGGCTGTACTACAGCTGGGTTTGCGTTTTTAAAAAGGTACAGTAGATCTGGCAACCCGGCCCGGCTGTCTAAATAGGCAGTTGATAACAACACACAGGCCAAAACACAAAACAGACATTCCGTCACGTAACGGAAATTTCAAAAAGGAGAAAATACTGGCATTAGCTTTGTTGTCAGAAAAGATAGTATTTCAGCTTAGCATGTTCCCTTAATATCTGGTGACATATTGTGGTCATTATTGGATTTTTGTATGCAGTAAACATATTACATATTGCACCTTTAATGGCATGACAAATAAGAGAACATCCACAAAAGCCCACACAGGTTGACAGTGTTTACCTGGCAGGGGCTGTCCAGGTCAGGGGGAGAGTCACTGCCTCCCACTATTCTTCTGGTGGCCACATCGATCTCACAAACTCCCGTTGTCTCCATTAGTCCTGATCACAAGCTAGAAATGCATAGCAAACCAGAACTGTTAAAACATTTAAATGAGAGGACTACAGGACCAAATACTTTGTATCAAGTCATGAGTAGTGGGAGTCTCAATATAGCCTCGTCTTGTCATGATTATATAAAAAAAAAAAAAAAAGGCAACGGGGGTTTTAATGATGTGGGTGTGCTGCTTCAGGTATTAATGATGCGATAACATTACAAACCAGAAATACCATTTGAATAATACATCCATAACGCTTATCAGACACCAAAACACTGCACTATCAGATATGAGAAAAACTCTGGAAGTTTAAAAGTTATTTCAAATGGAACTTGAGGAAATCATTGATTTATTGTAGTTTACTATTAAAAAAAAAATCAGCTGAATCAGAATCAGTCTGAATGACAGTGTTTTAGAGAGAGAAAATTTCTATTTTTTTTTGTTTTTGGCTTGGCATAAACAAGCTTTCCAAAACAAGCTATGCAGTGTTTCTTAAGGGCTGGCCTAATTCATTCTATATATGGAAGCAAGGACTTGATGACAACACAGCACCAGGGCAGATACTGTAGTCGATGTCAACAGAACAATGTAAACACCTGCTTAGCTTTTACAGTAATTGTGGCCATTGCTATGTAACAAACCCTGGTTGATGGAGAGAGACAAGCTTGCCATGATAAAAAACCATCTTAGCAAAGCAAAAAAATAACCTATTCAACTCCAGACAGCATAAGTCAACCACGTGTGCAGCACGGCACACAGCATGCCTCGTCCTGGGTACATTTCAAAGTAAAGCCAATATGGGTTATCCTGCATTTGAAATAGGCATATACTTAGGTCTCCCAACCAAGCACATTTACTTCTACTTACGTTACCTTACCGGTCATCTAATAAGGCCTACAAAAACTACTTTTCCACCTTTCTGCGTTAACGTTAGGTTAGCAGCCTCGCACCAACATTCACATCGAACGATCCCAACAGGTGGAAGATTGCTATACATGTCATGCTTACATAACATTACGACAGGCAATTTACAGACGTTAATTACAATCTAGCTTGCTTGCCTCGTCGGCTAACGTTAATTGGTGCGTATGAATAGAAATTACGTATGGCGTAAGCTAACGAAAAGCAACAATGTTAACTTTTAGATTACTAACGTCAACTCAATCAGCCTGTCAAGCGCGAAAACGTCTGTTATGACAGTGTGCTGCTGTTCAGATTGGTGACCTAACAATGTTATGTGATTGTAGTGAACGCTGTATGCATTATAGACCGTATGGCGCTGGAGAGACACGATCCCCAGCTAGTCGTGTAATGTCAGAGCTAACTTTGCTACAGTTTCCTGCATATGAACAGACACTGGCAAGCACGCAAAACATGTAACGTTAACCTAGCTAGCTAGCACTTCCAAAAGTTTCAAAGCACCGATTGAAGATAGTACTTAAGCCGAATTGAAATACACATCAGTCTACATAGAAAAAAAAGGTATTCGGTGAAGTATAGTCTCAGCAATGTGGTTTATAAGATTAACGAGGTATATATCTTGAACTGTCGAAATTTCAAAGGGAGTCTGGTGTGACGTTCCATCGCTGAGAACAGGACAGCGCGTACGGTTCATGGTCATGTTAGCTAACGTTACTTAGCCATACGCACAACACGCATTTCACTAACTATCATGGTCACCAAACTGCCGTTAACGTTTGTAATGTAAGTGCAGAGCGCAACTGGTAAATTCGCACCAGTAAGCCGGGGAAACGTAAATCAATTTCTAATCTAAGCTAACACGTTTGCTATTGTTAGCAGGGCTAATGCTAATCTTGTGCTAACAGCTAGTTGGTGGCTAACACTAGAAGTGAACTTTCCTTCGGCAAATACCAAATGTGTGATAGTGAATCAGATGACACACGCTCCAGCTGAGAGTGACAGGTCACCTACTGCATTAAAGTTATGTAAAATCAGCACGATACAACACCAGTAAAGCAAATACGTTGCTGAAATAGCTAGAGCGTTCAACTTACCTGTGTTTTTACACTGGATGGAAGTAGGACACGGTTATCAAGCTAGCTGGGACTGTCCAATAACAAGTAAAACGTCCGGTTATGTCTTTTCAAAATACTATCGAGCGTCTCCAAGAGTCAGATTCTACCAGTAAAACAATTTTATTCCATAATTTATAAAACGCATCTAAACTTTCGTTTGTTTTCCTGTTTAGGTTTTTAAATCACTGTGGTTTTTTCACCCGTTTTGTGTAGGCTTAGTAGTAGTTATCAGTAGTAATAATAATAATAATAATAATAATAATAATAATAATAATATAGGCTAATAATAACGATCATTGATAGGCCTTGATCTTAATATTGCTTCTGTAGTATGTGATTTAAATATCCATTTAATTAATCTAAAATTAAGTATAATATTAATGATTTTACAGCAAATAATCAAACATTCACACAAACTGCAACAATACCATACCCATCATATTGTAACCGTCTTTTGCGCGTGCTAGTAATTTGACATTTTGTAGGCTTTTAATTTGAAGGTAGCAACCTCAAATTTCCGGTAGTAATCTGACTAACTTGATGGCGCTAAAGTCAAAACCAAAAGCAAAAATCTCTGACCTCCTCTTGTTCCGGCACGTTAGCAGCGTTGTAATGTAACAAAGTACAAATACTTCACTACAGTACTTAAGTAGAATTTTCACGTTCTGTACTTTACTTCATTATTTATATTTCCGGAAACTTTTACTTTTACGTCGAGGGCAATGGTGATGACATTACACACCTTTGGCCATAAAGTTCATATTCAGAGTTTTTTTTTGTTTTTTTTTTTTACTTTTACTTCTAATACTTAAGTGCATTTAATATCAGAAAATGAATTTTGATACGTAAGTACAGTAGCATTCTATGAATTAAATAGGCTAAAGAACGGAAGTCTGCGGCATTTAACCTATCTTAACATGACAAGAAATTGTGTTGGGCCATCTCATGCTGTGCCATTTATTATTTATATGTATTATTGCCCTGGGATAGTAACAGGACTGATGGTAACTATTGGTAACAGGACTGATGATGTCATGCTAATATGCTAATTTCTAGCAAACAGGTCCGGGTCAGAAAGGCACATGGTAGGCCTATGTAATTTGAAAGGTTATTACTTCTAGATATTGGTAATATCAGGATTGATAAATAATTGTTTATATGTACACTTTAAAAATGGTAACAGGACTGATGTTGTATGCCGACCCCTCTCTAACAACCCTGATAAAACATGAAAAATAGGACATTTAAGAAGAGAGAAACTTAACTTTAACAAAACTGTGGAATCCACTTCCTCTAAATGACGTCACTTCCTTGAAATTATGTTACTTTTGGTTTGTACCATTATCCGTGCTTTCATGGACATCGGAAAAACGTTTTTCCGAGTGCAAACGTCATCATTCACGTCACTTCCTGTGGGAATCAGAGGTGGGAAACCAAGGGGGTAAGCTTCGCTTCAGAGCTCGAATCTCCTATGGTGCCATTTTGATGCTACAAAGCGATCACCCGACGTTAGCATTCCATTGACTGCCATTCATTTTGACGTCACTTTGACAGCGAATAACTTTACATCTGAAGCGTTTAAAGACTTTATTTGTCCATTGTTTATTTCTAAAGAAACACGACAATGTATAAAAGGCTCCATTACCTTGTACCTCACGTTATGGCTCCGTAGCAGACGTTTTTGTAAAAATAGGCTAACGATTGTGTCATAACCACGAGACTTACTGTCGCATAGTAGAGGACTTACCGTATAGTACAAGAGAAGCTCGCAGGCAGTTTCGTCTCACATTAGTTGTTTAAGTTTAATTACTAATGTTAACTAGCATTTTAGTTAGCAATAATTAGCCTGTGTCCATGTTATCTCCTTACATATACCTACGCTCTCCGTCTCTGCAAGATTGGGAATGATTGAGATTTCTCTTGGCACAGCTACCAGAAGACTTACAACTTTCAGACAGGTTGCTCACGTCACATTTACGTCGTTTCTCTCAGTTGGAGGCTGCGCAGTAATGCTCAGCGCTCACCGGAAAAGTGCTTCTAAAGGCCTTCACTTGTCTCCGTCCAGAGCAACGGGATCTGTTGGTCCATTCTTATATACTATCTATGTGGGAAACTCGGGCCAGATTTTGCTAACCGAGTTTCCCAGTTGGTGACGCGTTGTTGACAACTGACGTTTGATGTAGGCGAATTTGGTTCACTGAACATATTTGGAGCCTTTTATACATTGTGCCTTGATCCCGACCAAGGGGGTAAGCTTCTCCTTGGACCGCGAACCTCCTATGGCGCCATTTTAATGCTAATAAGCCATCACCTCCCGTTAGCATTCCATTGACTGCCATTCATTTTGGCGCCACTTTGACAGCGAATAACTTTACATCTGAAGCGTTTAAAGACTCTATTTGTCCATTGTTTATTTCTAAAGAAACACGACAATGTATAAAAGGCTCCATTACCTTATAGCTCACGTTATGGCTCCGTAGCAGACGTTTTTGTAAAAATAGGCTAGCGATTGTGTCATAACCACGCGACTTACTGTCGCATAGTAGAGGAATTACCATATAGTATAGGAGAAGCTCGCAGGCAGTTTCGTCTCACATTAGCTGTTTAAGTGTAATTACTAATGTTACTACTACTACTGTCTATGATCCCGACATGTGAACGCTGGTAGTCGGAAAAACAACGTAATCACGGGGGCGGTCCCTGTCATTCCGAGGTGGCATGAACGCGTCATATGTTATAGGGTTTTTTTGGTGATAGTAACAGGACTGATATGAAATTAGGGACAATGATAACTGACTTATATTTCTAAGAAAATATATCTATTTATGTCAAAACCATTGCGTAACAATGATATTACACTTGAGACAATATAAAACTGTGAAAATTGTATCATTTTTTACCAATATTTTACAAATGAGAAGGGAGGGACAGGCCAAAATCGTCCAACATTTTTACCCATAGCATATAATATGTGATTTTAATTACTTAAAATGACATTTTATTGGCTTTTACTTGGGCTTATATTGATGCATTTGAGCTATAGTAACATTACGTTTTTTAAATTACACATTTATTTGTTGCTAAAGTTACTTTAGAACTGATTATTTGTTAGGGGACGCAAAAGGCACCAATTTCGTGGAATTATATCAGATACTTTAAGACTTTTACTCAAGTAATATTCTAAAAGGAGACTTTAACTTCTACCAAAGTCATTTTCTGGTAAGATACTTGCACTTTTACTCAAGTATTGCTTTCAAGTACTTTATACAAGACTGCACGTTAGAGAGGGAGGAAAATAACACTATAACAACTACAACAACAAAAAAACCTTACCCACAGTATCTAAGCCATTTTATCCAATTAAGTTGACGCCATCAACTTTACCTTCTAAAAGAGAGTACGTGTAGTGTTGGAAGTCATTGTGAGGTGACTTCCAAAGCTGTTTTTTTTTAAAGTATGAACCCTATGAACAAATAGAAATGAACATTTAAATACAGTAGGCTATGTAGACTGTGCGGAGAATAAAGAAATCATTTTAGAAAGCAAAACTATATAGGTCCATTGGATGATTAGATCAGAATAGTTTTATTGATCCTACACAGGGATCTAGGTTTTTTTTCTGAATTCCTAAGCTTATCTTGCCTGTACAACATAACTAATAAAACAAACTGGGTAATTAGTAAATGAGAATCTAGATCTATATCCATGTTACACATTAACCCTTGTGTGGCGTAGAGGCTAAACCCAAGCTTTAAGACCCTGAGGTGCTCTTCTACGGATAGAGTAATTGACGCACTTTTTACCTTTTTGATCAATGAAAGTCCAAGTCATATTTGCAGTTAACACCATTGGTTCAATTTATTTCCATGAGATATTCGTTGGGTTTCCAGACAAAATACTGCTTGTGTATGCTTGTGTGGCATTGGTGTGCGTGTGTCTGTGTGTCAAAAACTGTTATGTGCTTCCCGGTTGCACCCGAGGAACCAAAGATTGGTTCCTATTTATACCAATTGGCTCTTACATGTGGTGTCCGGGTCTGTGGGACCCATTTTCAGTGTTTGCTAAAAGAAAAATGATGCTCTTTATTATTTATTCTAACTCAAACTCATTGGCCTCGGCTCATTTTCTGTGAAGAACATAAAAAAAAAAAAAACTTATTTTCAATGACTGCACATGGTAAATATGAACCATAAATGATGTATATATATCATTGGTAATTGAGCTGAAGTAAACATCTTATTAAATATTTTTAAATAAATCGTTATGGCTGTATTGATTTAAAAGCCTAATAATGTGGTGGGTCCACCAGACCCGGGAACATTGGCTGTGTAACAAAGATATGAACACCACGCAAGGGTTAAAGATCCTGTCAATGACAGATGAAATGAGTGCTTCAAATATTAGTAATACATTAATCATCACCTCCAAAATCAAATGTGCGTCTGGTGGAAGAAGAACAGTGTGCATTCATTGATTCATTCCTCAGAGTGATTATATACATTCTTAGTGTTTGATTATATATTGAAGTTGATATTGAAGTTGAAAGAGGCTGGGGAGTTTTAGGAACAGGTACAGCGTTACTGAGTAGATGGAGGAGCTATGGCATTGTAAAAACTGTGCAGATATAATTCAGACGAATGCCTGATGGAAAATTGAAATCTATAGCAGCTATTCAGAACAGCCAGCTGAGCCCCCTTTTTTGTCTGACTGGACTTTGGCTCCATCTAGTGGTCTGATGACACACTGACATTCAGTCTCCAAACTCCAAATCAGCTGATTGTGCACAGACTTGACTGATCAGCTACTTAAACTCAGGTGTGTCTGCAGCTCACGTTTAATCACTGTGTTTCCAAGTTCTCAACAAGGTAATGTGACTCTACTTTGGTTTCATCACAACAGACAACATTGGAAAAATGCATATAAAAAGATTTGGAAGTATGATTTTATTTTTATTTTTTTCAGCAGTGGCAGTTTTGTCAGTTTAAAAATACAATTCAATCTTTAGTGATCCGGTTCAGGATCTTTGTTGAATGTCTCACATGTTTTACTGTTACTCCTCACTTTATACTGCGTTCCAGGCAACCCGTAACCCGTGTTTTCACAACCTTCTACCCGTGAAAGTGCCCTGGAACGGCAGTCAACTCGTACCAGATCGTTGTACTCCGTTACAGTTTTTGACTTCTCACACACACATAAACGACAATGTCGACCCCTGTTGATGCTGTACAGACGCCGGTGATTAACAGTAAGAAATAGAAAAAAAATATACATACAAAGGCAACGTAAAGTAATTCCACACATTGTAATTAAAACAATACACATACGATTGTGTACTACTACAGGTTCAGTTTATTAACTGAAGGCCAAAATATGTTGCCGACTAGAAATAGCTAATATCAGCTAGCGCTAGCTAACGCAAGCTAGAAGGGTTTGTCGTGACCTTTGCCTGGAACGCTACCATGTCGTGACTTGAAGTCGTAACGGGCTAAAAATTGTCTGGAACGCAGCAGAGTTTCGAGCTAATGTAGCCTTTGTTTTGGTTCACTTAAAAGCACAGAATGCACACGTTTGACTTTTTAAAAACCTTGAATTTATTTACATAATAAAAGTAAAAGGACATGAGTGGGTCAGACAGAACCATGAGTCATGCTTGGTGTTTGCTTCTGGCAGCAAAAACGCTTGAAATGTTACATTTGTCGTGAAAAGCCATGGAATGCTTTTAATACTTTAATTGTAGTGTCATTATCTTCCAGACAATTGTTTACTTCCGAGTATATTGCACATTTTTATGCATGTTAAATTAATAAATATACAGACCAAACACTCAACTAAACAAACAAAAGAGCTTTGGCAGAGAGGGTGGAGTACCTGTTTATTGCAAATCTTGGGCTAGGTTAAATGGTAGTTTTGGAGAGAGGTCCAGCAAGGCGATCTTAAGATAAATCTTATTCCATGTGATCTAATTGTAAAATATATTTTTTTCCATGTCCAAAATGTCTTCTATTGTTGATAGCCATGGATTTAGTTTGGGTGGATTTGGCTGTTATGTCTGTCAACTGCTTTATAGCCACACACAATATGGTAGAGATGAATGTCAACTGATTTTACATTCCTAGTAAATTAATATCGTAAAGATTTTCTAGTTTCAGAGGTTCTTTTAAGTCAAAAACATACTTTAGGGTTTTCTCAACCTCTTCTCGAAAGGCTATCGATATTGATTGTGAATAGTTAATGTTCTTCTTTCCCACATCCTCTCTCCAACAATTAGTCCCTGCTAGGGTTAATATTGCCCATACATATAAGGCATAATGAAAACCTCTAATGCTCACTTCCCAAGCAAATGGACCTTTTTCACAGCAGACATTTTTGACTTGTCATGGTAGGAAAAGCACAGGTGAAATTGAAAACCTTAACGACGGCTCAATTCCATCAACTGTCCCAGTAAGCTATTTCAGTGAGTCAGCATGCACAATACCAGGGCCTCTCCTAAGTGGAATGCAGCCATCATTAATGGTTTTGAATACACCTGTGCTATATCTACTATGACATGTCAACATGTCTGCCGTGAAAAAGGCCCAGTTTTGATTGTGATGTCTTGAAGGGACAATTCACCCTAAAATGACATGTTTTGATGCGAGTGGCCCAGATGTCCTGGATGACGTGAGATACCGGCTGTAGAGATGTCTGTCTTGCCTTCTCTCCAATATAATGGAACTACATGGCACTTTGCTTGTGGTGCTCAAAGAAGACAATCCACAGACCCAATTATGAGCGGGTTTTTTTACCAACTACACCTGCCAATCGTATGCGCAGAAGCAAGCATGACGTTGCTAGCTTGTGGAGATTATGGCTAACCAAAACTGCTAGCTCACCTGAGCTAGCTTACGCAGTCACTAGCATTAGCCTCTCGTCCATGAGTATGCTTCCTTCGGCGTGGTGGTATGTTTGGCGGGTGTAGTTTGGTAGAAAGAAAATGGTTCCTACATTAAACTGCTCACAACCAGGCCTGTGGATTATCTTGAGTAACTTGGCCATGATTTCTGGAAAGACATTTTGAGTTTTTTTTGGGTGCTTTCAGCACCACAAGTAGTATGCCATCTAGTTCAATTATATTTATACTGCATAATATTTATCTTAACACTGGGAAACTCGCGCTAAAACAATCTAGATTGACAAATGGCACTAGAGGTAAGGGAAAAAATATGTAGGCTATTTTAGATTTTGTTAAATTCACTTGGCGTAGGCTATTTCCATTCTTCAGCTAATGTTCATTTTTATTTCTTCCCCATTTCTCTTTAACTTTAGCTACAATAATGGTGAGCTTTTGCATTATAAATATAGAAACAAAATCTTGCTTTTCTATTTTAGGTCATGTGTTTTATTTTCTGATATGTCCTCTTCCCAATGTTTTAAGATAACTTCTCACTTTAAGTACTTAAAGTACTTTTTTTTTTTTTTTTGGTTGTATGAGGTTATCCATAGTCAGTGTATTACTTACTGTAGAGGAGGGGGGTGGTTTGGAGAAGCAGGCAGCAGTACAATACACAGAAGTGGGTGAGGATGGGGGCATTACAGGCAGCAGCAAAATGTATTTTAGCCTCCTCAAAAAAAGGCCATAAGGTGACACTGTTGTCTGTCGACTCCTTGAACTAACCGGCTAACTGCAAGCTCTCTCCACATGTTTGTTACAGCAGGTAAAGCAAAGAGATGAGGCTTTTCTATTTAAGTGTCCTAGTAAACCTGCTAGTGAGATAACATGCATAATACCAACATTTTGGAAGTGAGAAACGTAATCAAATCGTTGAGTTTACCTGTTTGAGTATTGTTTGGTAAGATCTAGAGTGGGCAGCTGTTTTGGGAAGTTAGTAGTGTGGATGCACAACTCTAACAGTCCTCCTTCCTCCATCTCTGTAGGTTGAATATGGCATCAGCTGTCAACATATCTCTACCAGCTCATCCAGGACCAAATGGAGGGAGCCTACACACTCACTCTAACAGCCGTGGACCAACCTGTGAGCAGCAAGGTCCAGTACTGCACGGCATCAGCCAGGACCCAGGACCGTCAATCCATCCCCAACCCCCCGTCTTTGTCCGGCCTTTCTTCTACGTCCACCCTCAACCCCCCCCCCCCCCCCCCCCCCCTTTCCTCCACTGCCAGTGGCCCATGCCCTTCCCCTATAACCCCTTTGCTGCCTTCCCAGGCATGGGTGAGTCTTAAGTTTTTTTTTTTTTTTTTTCAGTTTTAGATTATTTGACTTTATTTTTTTTTTTCTACCTTCCAGGCTATGGTATGGTCATGCCCCCATTCCTTCCTCATCCTTACGTGGATGCTCCAGGCCACATTCTGTACCACCCTCACGTCCAACCTGTCGAGAGACGTTTCCTCCACCCCCCAGTCTACGCTCCTAGCGCACCCTACCAGAACCCAAACCTGACCCACAGAATTCATCTGCCTCATACTGGAAATGTTAGAGAAACTGTGAACTGTGAGGTCCAAACAGAACCCATACAGAGAGGTCGTTACGGAGAAAGAAGCCCACTCATCGGCTCAGATTCTGGGCGTGGAACCGGCTCAAACTCTCCATCTGCCGAGGTTAGGAACAATACCTTACCCAGCAGTAATTCACTAATGTCAGTGAGTTCTCCAGATAGTATAGTTCCTGTTTGTAGCTCTTTTCAACAAGAGGTTGTTGTCAAAGAGCGTCGCGTCTCTGTTCCTGACATTCTGATGAGTTGGAGAGGTGGCACACCGCAGGCAAGGATTCTGAAATTTGCAGACAACCAGCCTCAGAATGACAAACACCTGCTGGCTTACGAAACTGAAGAAGAACATAAGTCTTTGTACCAGAGTCCAACTCAGACCAAAAATGGTCCAGTGGTGGCTGACAGTGCTAATGTTAATGCTCAGCGTAACCTAAGCTCTAAGAACAGTGCAACCCTTTTTCAGATCCTCAAACTGAGAAAAGCTCATGGAGAGCGAAAGGCAGAATGCAGAAGAGAAAATGAACCGGTGGGATTGATTGGCTCTCTAAAGCATAGCCTACCCTACACAGAAAAGCTGCTACATTCACATAACAAATCCCGAAAGCTCCCTGACAATGAGCAAGAAGATGATGAGACAAATCCACATGAAGACACAACAGACATCATTCCCTATCAAATGAATAGCTGTCAGACGGAGAGAAAAATGAATGAGTCCGTTTGGTCTGTGGCGTCTCTGCCCCCCTTCATCCCCACCAAGGAGTGGCTACTGCAGAACGGCATGTTGGAGCCTGAAGTAACTGGCCCTGTTCCAATGTCCAAAACACTGCCTCAGAATGACCACCAGCTGCCATCTTACACAACTGATGAAGACCATGATAGGTCTTTTTACCAGAGTCCAACTTGGACCAAAAATGGTCGAGTTGTTGCTGACGGTGCTTATGCTAATGGAAATGCTGAGGGTAGCTTAAGCTCAATGGACATTTCAACCCTCTACACAATCTTCAAACTAGGAAATGACCATGAAGAGAAAAATGCAGAATCCAGAAATGCTGTAAGGCGTAGTCTACCCTACACAGATGAACTGCTACATTCCCAAAATGAATCCCGAAAGCTCCCTGACAATGAGCAAGAAGATGGCAACGAGACAACTCCACATGCAGACACGACAGAGATCATTCCCTATCAAATGTCTTTAAATAGTTCTCAGATGGAGAGAAAAATGAATGAGTCTGTTTGGTCTGTGAAGTATCTGCCCCCCATCCCCACTAAGGACTGGCTGCTGCAGAACGGCATGTTGGAGCCTAAGGTAACTGACTCTGTTCAAGTGTCCAAAACACAGCCTCAGAATGTCCACCAGCTGCCGTCTTACGAAACTGAAGAAGACCATGAGAAGTCTTTTTACCAGAGTCCAACTCAGACCAAAACTGGTCAAGCGGTGCCAGACGGCACTAGTCATAATGCTAAGGGTAACTTTAGCTCTACGGACAGTGCGACACTTTTTCAGATCCTTAAACTGAGAAAAGCTTGTATAGAGCGAAATGCAGAATCCAGAAGAGAAAATGAGTCAGTGGAATTCATTGGCTCTGTAAGGAGAGATGAACTGCTACACTCACAAAACGAATCCCCAAAGCTCCCTGACAATGAGCAAGTAGATGAGACAAATCCACACGAAGATGCAACAGAGATCATTCCCTATGACAGGTCTTTAAATAGTTCTCGGGTGGAGAGAAAAATGAATGAGTCTGTTTGGTCTGTAAACTCTCTGCCCCCCTTTAGCCCTACTAAGGACTGGCTGCTTCAGAACGGCATGTTGAAGTCTAAAGTTAACGACTCTGTTCCAATGGCAAACGTGCCGCCTCAGAATGACCACCAGCTGCCGTCTTATGAAACTGAAGAAGACCATGAGAAGTCTTTTTACCAGAGTCCAACTCAGACCAAAACTGGTCCAGTGGTGCCAGACTGTGCTAATCACAATTCTAAGAGTAACTTCAGCTCTATGGATAGTGCGACACGTTTTCAGATCCTCAAACTGAGAAAAGCTCATGGAGGGCGAAATGCAGAATCCAGAAGAGAAAATGAGGCGGTGGAATTCATTGGCTCTGTAAGGAGAGATGAACTGCTACATTCACAAAACGAATCCCAAAAGCTCCCTGACAATGAGCAAGTAGATGACGAGACAAATCGACACGAAGACACGACGGAGATCATTCCCTATGACAGGTCTTTAAATAGTTCTCAGATGGAGAGAAAAATGAATGAGTCTGTTTGGTCTGTAAAGTCTCTGCCCCCCTTTAGCCTCACCAATGGCATGTTGGAGCCTAAAGTAACTGACTCTGTTCCAATGTCCCAAACACTGCCTCAAAATGACCACCAGCTGCCATCTTACGAAACTGAAGAAGAGAAGTCTTTTTACCAGAGTACAACTCGGAACAAAAATGTTCCAATGGTGGCTGACGGTGAATATGCCAATGATGATGCTGAGAGTAACTTAAGCTCTATGGACGGTGTAACCCTTTTCCAGATCCT
The DNA here is from genome assembly GCF_031162955.1 of Sander vitreus. Taxonomy (NCBI): domain Eukaryota; kingdom Metazoa; phylum Chordata; class Actinopteri; order Perciformes; family Percidae; genus Sander; species Sander vitreus. The sequence continues at coordinate 6,131,444 of NC_135855.1, read as the reverse complement.
CAAACTGATGGATGCTCATAAAGGGCATAATGCTGAATGCAGAAGAGAAAATGAGCCGATGGGATTGGTTGGCTCTGGAAGGCGGAGCCTACCCTACACAGATGAACTGCTACATTCACAAAAAGAATCCCAAAAGCTCCCTTACAATGAGCAAGAAGATGGCAACGAGACAAATCCACAAGCAGACGTGACAGAGATAATTCCCAATCAAATGTATAGCTGTCAGACGGAGAGAAAAATGAATGAGTCCGTTTGGTCTGTGGAGTCTCTGCCCCCCTTTATCCCCACTAAGGAGTGGCTGCTGCAGAACGGCATGTTGGAGCCTGAAGTAAACGACTCTGTTCCAGTGTCCAAAACACCGCCTCAGAATGACTACCAGCTGCCGTCTTATTTGGCTGAAGCGGCGCATGAGAAGTCTTTTTACCAGAGTTCAGCTCAGACTGAAAATGGTCCAGTGGTGCCGGACGGTGCAAATGATAATGCTAAGGGTAACTTAAGCTCTAAGAACAGCCCAAACTTTTTCAAACTGAGGGAAGCTCACGAAGAGCAAGAAGGGGAATCCAGAAGAGCAAATGAGTCGCTGGGATTGGTTGATTCTGTACGGCGTATGCTATTTCACGCAGATGGACTGCTACATTCACGAAAGGAATCCCGAAAGATCCCTGACAACGAGCAGGAAGACGGCGATGAGACAAATCCACATGAAGACACGACTCCCTATCAAATGAATGAGTCTGTTTGGTCTGTGGAGTCTTTGCCCCACTTTATCCCCACCAAGGACTGGCTGCTGCAGAACGGCATGCTGGAGCCTGAAGTAACTGACACTGTTCCAGTGTCCAAAACACCGCCTCAGAATGACCACCAGCTGCCGTCTTACGAAGCTGAAGAAGAGCTTGTGAAGTGTTTTTTCCAGAGTCCAACTCAGAACAAAAATGGTCCGGTGATGGCGGACGCCGCTTATGCTAATGATGCTGAGGGTAACTTGAGCTCTATGGACAGCGCAACCCTTTTCGAGATCTTCAAACTGAGAAAAGCTCATGAAGAGCGAAATGCAGAATCCGCAAGAGCTGTGAGGCGTAGCCTATCCTACATGGATGAACTTCTACATTCCCCAAACCAATCCCAAAAGCTCCCTGACAATGAGCAGGAAGATGGCGACGAGACAAATCCACAAGCGGACACTGCAGAGATCATTCCCTATCGAGTGTGTAGCACTCCGATGGAGAGAGAAATGAATGAGTCTGTGGAGTCTCTTCCCCCCTCTGTCCCCACTAAGAAGTGCCATGAAATGGATGTCGCTAAAATATGGAGACTAAAGCAAGGCCAGAGCATGGTTCCGTTAGTAAAGGTCCCCTTAGCTTCCCCAACTCCCCTGCAGAGTAAACAAATTGTTTCAACCCTCACTGAAGAGGACGCAGACACCAATAGGTGTCCGCTGATTCGCCAAAACGGAGCGGACATGGAAGTTGAGGATGGAGCTTGCAAGAACAAAAAAGTCCGAAACCAGCAACTGTGTGTCCAGACGGCTGACCAGGAGATGGCCGACGTGTCTCCATCAAAGGCACATTTAGTGGACTGTGGCGTCCAGTGTACTGAACTACAGGAGCACAAGTGTGTATGTGAGATGAAGAGCAGCGTGGGACCGAGTAGATGGCGTTATTTGGGTGATTTGCTTCTTAATGCAACAATGATAGTTATGTGCTAAGGCTGCTCCATTATTGAAAACCTCTTAATCACAATTATCACATTACATATAATCACGATTATGTAACGATTACTCGTTGACTTTTGGAAAGCGGTTGCATTGATATAAACAGTTAAACAAATTAACATTGAAAATGCCTAATTTTCTTTAGTGTTCATATTATGCTTTTTGGCTTTTTCCCTTTCCTTTGTGTTATATCTTTTTTTGTGCACATTATAGGTTCACAAAGTGAAAAAGCCCAAAGTCCACCCCAAAGGGACTTACCATCTCCAACAGAAAACACTGTTCACAAACTGCTCCAAACAGCTCTATTGTAGTCCAGCCTTTACTTCAGAGACAAACGTGGTCACTTTGTAACACACGTTATAGTACTCGCCGAGCTGCTAGCGTGGCACGCCCTCATGCTCGTGCTTCTTAATGGCTAGTAGTCCTTACCTAGGTACTGTGCATGTGCGACTCCCAACAAAAAACAGAAGTGTGATGTCTCAATCTGTAGCTAAAACGGAGAGCTCAACACACAGGGTGAAAAGAGGCGTGTGCAGTACGATATATATAGATATATATAGATATATATATATGTATATGTATATATGTATATATATATATATGTATGTATATATATGTGTGTGTGTGTAAACCGGTTATGGTACAACCTCCTAAATACTATTATGAACCCGAAAATGATGAATATGAGCACTTTAAGTTGAACTATTTTTCCAGTCAGAACACAAGACAAAATAAGTTACTTGTAAAACGTACTGTGCAAAATAAGTGTTTTTCTCGATTACATTGATTTTGGGATCTTTAGGAGCCGAAATCACGATCAAAATTTTACAAACTGCACAGCCCTAACATGTGCTATGCCCTTTTGCCTGTTGACGAACAAGGTTTGTAGTTTTTTCACGGTTACTTCTCTCCATAGATAAGAAGAAAGCAAACCATTGCCCAGCTGAAGGGGGAAAGCGGAAGAAGAAAAGAGGAGGCATGGTCACTGGAGGAACGTCATCAGGTCAGAATTTCAGTTTCGTTTAACACCAAATTCCTGCAAGACCCCTTTTTTTCCCCCCCTGTTTTTATATAGAAAAATGTGCATACTGTAATTTAAAGATTAATCATTTTCTAGCACAAGCTTGCATACAAAGCACAGTACTCATAAAAGCTCGGTAATTTGAATGCATTCTTTAAGCATTCTTAAAATGTATCCTTGGGAACTGAAACCACGTTTTCAAACTGTACACTATACTACTGTGTGGGTTTGATAAGTTTGCCTGACAAGTGACCGAACATCTGATTTTGATCTAAATGTGTAGTGCACACCAGTACAGAACGCCTCCTTTTTTCCTCCCAACTTCAAACCATTCAAAAGATCACCGAAAAACAAACTGTTCGGACTTTGGCAGGAAAATGGTATGATAGTGTAAGACGCCAAGCTGCTTGGACTTTTTAAATTGCGTCATCTCTCTATATGACCACAGATATGCACAGCAGCCAGCTGGAAGCCTACAATGGAAACTTTAGCAGACCTTGGAAATCACAAGGTAAGAATCACTCGTCAGGATGGGTGATGCCGATCATGCTGTGCCTTTTTAAAATCTAGGCTTATACATTTTCTGTGTAATTCTGAACACTGGTCATTTTATGAAACTTGTATGTTAGCACGTGCAAAAATACAAATGAATCTATACATAAAAAAATTAAATAAATAAAAAATGTGAGGGGCTTGGTTGGGACACTCAAGTGTATACCTTTATCCATTATAAAGGAGAAAGTATGAGACTCTATACAAGTAGGGCAATCTGTGGTTGATTTGATAAACACTGATGATGCCTGAATGTTTGAGATGAATGACTATGATGCAAACAGTTGATAATGCTCGTTTCTGAAGACGAAAGATGGGAACAAGTTTACTTAGATGAGTACTCGCCCAGACTGAGTTACAGTAATACTGTGTATATACCAACGAATAGTATAGAGGAGTGGCAACCTCCAGTGTCTATCATAGGTCGGTGTTTTCCCAAAATGCAACACTTTTTACAATTTTGGTTGGAACTACTTTCCTTTTTTCTTTCTGAGAGACTGAAGTTTTTATTCAAAGACGTGCTATCATTCCATGGCCGAGTACCAAAAAGAGCACATTGTGTGTTCATAATGTTGAGAGATTAATCTTTTAGATTGTGTAAGACGTTCTGGCATCATTTCTCTATATGTCTACAGATACGCACAGCAGCCAGCAGGAAGCCCACAACGGAAACTTTTGCAGACCTTGGAAATCCCAAAGTGAGAATTGCATAAACCTAAGACTACTCATTCAGGGTTAACCCACCTTTTTATCCATCACTGCACATGCTTAATATACACTCTTTGGGGATAAAGGTGGAGTTGGAACAGCCAGCCTAGAACACTGTTTTTAAGATTTTGGTGCGGACCAAACATCCACACAGATCAAATAAAAGACAAGGTATTTCATAAATTAGTTTGATACAATTAATCAAAACCTTTTAACATAACTCAATTAAACAAACCTTCCAAGGTCCTTTGCATCGCAGAGCAATTCTTAAGCACAGGCCAGCTGCACACAACTCTAAACTGCTAATAGATGGGACATGCAATTTTAGTACCTTCCCATTGGACTTCACTTTACAGTCCCAGTACTTTCAGAAAAATCAAATGAAACCTTCATGAGTAGTGTAGTGCAGCTTGACTTGGTGTCAGTCACCCGATTGTATGTTTTTATTATTTTTTTTAAAGGCATTTTGTCAGTTGGCATCATACATACATGAGTTAGGACGATGCTACTAGATTTACTTGCATTGGACAAATGTTTCTACTGTTCTACCCACCCTCTAACCTGCATAATGCATCAGCGGATTTCTTTTGCCTTTTTAATACAGTTTGTTGCTTCTTCCAGGTCGATATGGAAGGAACAGACGCTGACACTGACTACCCTCTACAAGACAACACATGGTTTTAAAGAATATATTTAAAATTTTTAAATCTAAAAATGTAATATTTTAAAACTAATATTTTTCAATAAATGTTTGTACATTCAATGTTTGTCAAGATTTTTGAACATGGTTTAAGATCCTAACAGCCAATTGTGGGTAAGTTTCTAATCCTTCTACTTAATGCTAAGAATAAAGGTCAGAGCCCCTTTTTTTCTGTTCTATCCTGAACCACAACTTCTGCTTGTATCTAAAGTTAAATAGAATAGGACAAGCTAGACTAAAAACTAAACTCCAAGGGCCATTTTTTTTATTTTTATATTTTTTTAATATAAACAAAGTGGTTGGATTGCAACCAATTACTGAGTAATGAAGAAACTGTAAAACCAAGCAGCACCCAACAATGTAACATGCCACTTTTTGGACACACACACACACACACACACACACCCCTACCTACATTTCTCAGTATCAATCAATGCTCACAGACATTTAAACTAAAATATTTTTACCAGGTGGTTTTTTAAAAAAAAAAAAAAGTACAGAGTCATCTGCATAAAATAATATCCCATCCTGCCGATAACAATGTATTCAACCTGCTTCAGCCTTAGATTGCATGGAACTGTACCAGGATTGAGTGGTTACCAGCTTTGATCTTGCATTGATGCACAGACTGGTGTTAACTGAGACCACAGCCACCTACTCAGTCTGTCAATGAAAGAAAACAAAGGATTTAGTAAAGAACCCTGGGAAGGGAAGTCCCTAGGGATTCAGTCTAGTTTAAAGTACAACAGAATGGGAGAAGAGTGAAAAGACTATTAACCCCATTCCACTGGTACTGTAAGTGAATACCTTTTGCCTTCCACATGAGCCAAAGTTTAACCCTTGTGTTGTCTTCCTGTTGACCATGCAATGTTCTCCCAAGTAAAGACTGAAAATTAACCCTTTTTTTTTTTGAGGTTTCTGATGCTTTTTGAAGTTGTGCTTTTTTCTACTACCACCGGATTCACCACTAACATCAACTTATTACCACTAGTTTTACACCTATTTTTGGACATAATCCATAAACCTCATTTATATGTAATCATACCTAATTTGTTTGGTTTAAAAGATCTGAAATTATGAATTATTTCGACAAATCGTTACGATTTAGTGGATAAGCAGACTGACCAAACTATTTGTTTTTTCAAATGCTATAAAAATGTAATGGAACATGCACAATTAAATGAACAAGGTGAACTGATCTAAATATTACCTGCAAAGAGCGTTTTATGTAACCGTCTTATTTTTGGGCAATTTGGCTGAAAAAGTTATGATGAAGAAACTTTGAAAATGGGTCAAGACATCGCCATGTCAGCCACACTTGTTGCTCTCATCTAGGTTGTCGGTCTGGGTAAGGTATTCAGCCCCCCAACTCATTACAATCCTGTAAGAGACCCTGTGGAGGAGAAAGGCATGTACCATCCATACAGCTGGAGATCATACACTGACAACCTTCACAACTTAGGATCTATATGAAGTGATGGACTGATGAATAAAAGAACAATGAAACATGCAGGGAGCTTCAGGGCCTGACCTGCTGATGCTAACAATTTCAGCTGCTCATTAACACCTCGTGATTCACACTGTTAGTTTCCAGGATGACCAGTTGGATGAAAGACAGACCTGATGGATTATTTAGATAAACGCAAACAACAGATTTTTAGCTACATATAGCCTGTCACAGTGGACTCACACAAGCAGTGTTTGAGTCGAGTTACCAACTGTCGAGTCCAAGTCAAGTCTCGAGTCCCCAGGGTTTGATTCAGAGTCCGAGTCCCCAAAGAAGAGGTTGAGGTACGAGTCCCAGTCATTGAAGAAGAGCATCATAAACTACAGTCGCTGGTGGAGGACACACAAATTGCCCCTGCATTAAACCGTTACCAGTCTATATCCACGACGTTCCACTTCTAAGATTGCTCCGTTGCCGGATATCCATTACCTTGGGATTTCTTTGTGTTGACATTTTAAACTCTGGTGGACTTATGAGGACTATGGTTAACTGCTCCTCAGATCTTTGCAGGGTAAATCCAGACAGCTAGCTAGACTATCTGTCCAATCTGAGTTTTCTGTAGAACCTTTGAACGTACACTTGTTCCACCAAAACAAGTTTCTTCCTGAGGCTATTTTGCAGAGGCGCCGTTGCTCCGTACGGCGCTTAGCACCGCCCAAGACAATTGTGATCGGTTTAAAGAAATGCCAATAAACCAGAGCACGTTTCTCTCCCATCCAAGAATGCTGTGTGGACTCGCCAGACCCTCCTCCGCAGCGCTGTGGAGGAAGGTCTGGCAAAGTGAGACTAAACAGTTACAGACTGAACATACAGTGGTGCTCATAAGTATATGAACCCATGCTAAAGTTGACTAAAAAGAGGAATACAAAAAAAAAAAATCATCTTTTGGAAATTGAATCCAACCTTTAAGGACACCAATTTTCTTTGTGAATGAATAATGTATTGTAAATAAACGCTAAGGGGTTAAAATACAGGGGGCATAAGTAAGTACACCCCTATGTTAAATTCCCATAGAGGCAGGCAGATTATTATTTTTAAAGGCCAGTTATTTCATGGATCCAGGATACTATGCATCCTGATAAAGTTCCCTTGGCCTTTGGAATTAAAATAGCTCCACATCATCACATACCCTTCACCATACCTAGAGATTGGCATGGTTTTATTTCAGTTAGCCTAATAGCTGCTTTGATTTCATGTTATTATTAATTCAAAAAGAAAATTGGTGTCCTTAAAGGTTGGATTTTTCCTATTTTTTAATTAAGTCATTAAAGTGCCCATATTATGAAAAAAACACTTTTTCTGGGATTTGGGGTGTTCTTTTGTGTCTCTGGTGCTTCCACACATATACAAACTTTGAAAAAAATCCATCCATGCTGTTTTGAGTGCGATACGGTTTCTGAATGTGTCCTGCCTTCAGTCTCCGGGTGAGCTGTTCAAAATCGGCACGGCTTGTGATGTCACCAGCCGAAACGAGCTGGCTAACTGCAACCGTTAGCTCGTAGCGTTAGCATCCATCCATCCATCCATCTTCATCCGCTTATCCGGGTCGGGTCGCGGGGTAGCAGCTCCAGCAGGGGACCCCAAACTTCCCTTTCCCGGGCCACATTAACCAGCTCCGACTGGGGGATCCCGAGGCGTTCCCAGGCCAGGTTACAGATATAATCCCTCCACCTAGTCCTGGGTCTCCCCCGAGGCCTCCTCCCAGCTGGACGTGCCTGGAACACCTCCCTAGGGAGGCGCCCCAGGGGGCATCCTTACCAGATGCCCGAACCACCTCAACTGGCTCCTTTCGACGCAAAGGAGCAGCGGCTCTACTCCGAGCTCCTCACGGATAACTGAGCTTCTCACCCTATCTCTAAGGGAGACGCCAGCTACCCTCCTGAGGAAACCCATTTCGGCCGCTTGTACCCTGGATCTTGTTCTTTCGGTCATGACCCAGCCTTCATGACCATAGGTGAGGGTAGGAACAAAAACTGACCGGTAGATTGAGAGCTTTGCCTTCTGGCTCAGCTCTCTTTTCGTCACAACGGTGCGATAAATTGAATGTAATACCGCACCTGCTGTGCCGATTCTCCGACCAATCTCCCGCTCCATTGTCCCCTCACTCGCGAACAAGACCCCAAGGTACTTGAACTCCTTCACTTGGGGTAAGGACTCATTCCCTACCTGGAGAAGGCACTCCATCGGTTTCCTGCTGAGAACCATGGCCTCCGATTTAGAGGTGCTGATCCTCATCCCAGCCGCTTCACACTCGGCTGCGAACCGATCCAGTGAGTGCTGAAGGTCACAGGCCGATGATGCCATCAGGACCACATCATCTGCAAAAAGCAGCGATGAGATCCCCAGCCCACCGAACTGCAACCCCTCTCCACCCCGACTACGCCGATATCCTGTCCATAAATACTACAAACAGGATTGGTGACAAAGCGTAGCCCTGGCGGAGGCCAACTCTCACCTGAAACGAGTCCGACTTACTGCCGAGAACCCGGACACAGCTTTCGCTTTGGTCGTACAGAGATTGGATGGCCCTGAGAAGGGACCCTCACCCTGTACTCCCGCAGCACCTCCCACAGTATCTCCCGGGGCACCCGGTCATACGCCTTCTCCAGATCCACAAAACACATGTAGACTGGTTGGGCATACTCCCAGGCTCCCCTCCAGGATCCTTGCGAGAGTAAAGATCTGGTCCGTTGTTCCACGACTCAGGACGGAATCCGCATTGTTCCTCTTCAACCTGAGATTCGACTCATCGACCGAACCCTCCTTTCCAGCACCTTGGAGTAGACTTTACCGGGGAGGCTGAGAAGTGTGATACCCCTGTAATTGGCACACACCCTCTGGTCCCCCCTTTTTAAAAAAGGGGGAACCACCACCCCGGTCTGCCACTCCTTAGGCACCGTCCCCAGACTTCCACGCAATGTTGAAGAGGCGTGTCAACCAAGACAACCCCTCCACACCCAGAGCTTTAAGCATTTCTGGACGGATCTCATCAATTCCTGGGGCTTTGCCACTGTGGAGTTGTTTAACTACCTCAGCAACCTCCACCAGGGAAATTGATGCCAATCCCCCCTCATCCTCCAGCTCTGCCTCTACCATAGAGGGCGATAGTCGGATTTAGGAGTTCCTCAAAGTGCTCCTTCCACCGCCTCTATTACCTCCTCAGTTGAGGTCAACAGCGTCCCCATCCTTACTGTACACAGCTTGATGGTTCCCCCGCTCCCTCCTGAGGTGGCGAACGGTTTTCCAGAAGTACCTTGGTGCCGACCGAAAGTCCTTCTCCATGTCTTCTCCGAACTTCTCCCACACACGCTGCTTTGCCTCTTTCACGGCAGAGGCTGCAGCCCTTCGGGCCCTTCGGGTACCTTGCAACTGCCTCCGGAGTCGCCTGGGATAACATATCCCGAAAGACTCCTTCTTCAGTCGGACGGCTTCCCTGACCACCGGTGTCCACCACGGTGTTCGTGGGTTACCGCCCCTTGAGGCACCTAAGACCCTAAGACCACAGCTCCTCACCGCAGCTTCAGCAATGGAAACTTTGAACATTGTCCACTCAGGTTCAATGCCCCCCAGCCTCCACAGGGATGCACGAAAGCTCCGCCGGAGGTGTGAGCTGAAAGTCTGTCGGACAGGGGCCTCCTCCAGACGTTCCCAATTTACCCGCACTACCCGCTTTGGGCTTACCAGGTCTGTCCAGAGTCTTCCCCCACCCCCTGACCCAACTCACCACCAGATGGTGATCGGTTGACAGCTCCGCCCCTCTCTTCACCCGAGTGTCCAAAACATATGGCCTCAGATCAGATGAAACGATTATAAAATCGATCATTGACCTTTGGCCTAGGGTGCTCTGGGTACCAAGTACACTTATGAGCATCCCTATGTTCGAACATGGTGTTCGTTATAGACAATCCATGACTAGCACAGAAGTCCAACAACAAACAACCACTCTGGTTTAGATCAGGGAGGCCGTTCCTCCCAATCACGCCTCCATGTGTCTCCATCATTACCCACGTGCGCGTTGAAGTCCCCCCCCAGCAGAACTATGGAGTCCCCGACTGGAGCCCCATGCAGGACTCCACTCAAGGTCTCCAAGAAGGCCGAATACTCTGAACTCTTGTTTGGTGCATATGCACAAACAACAGTCAGAGTTTTCCCCCACAACCCGCAGGCGTAGGGAGGCGACCCTCTCGTCCCACCGGGTTAAACTCCAACGTAGCGGCGCTCAGCCGGGGGCTTGTGAGTATCCCCACACCCGCCCGGCGCTCACACCCTGGGCAACTCCGGAGAAGAAAAGAGTCCAACCCCTATCCAGGAGTATGGTTCCAGAACCAAGACTGTGCGTAGAGGTAAGCCCCCACCAGATCTAACCGGTAGCGCTCCACCTCCCGCACAAGTTCCGGCTCCTTCCCCCACAGAGAGGTGACATTCCACGTCCCCCAGAGCCAGCCTCTGCTGCCCGGGTCTGGTCCGTCGAGGCCCCTGACCTTCACTGCCACCCATGTGGCAGCGCACCCGACCCCAGCGGTTCCTCCCACAGGTGGTGGGCCCATGGGATGGAGGGGATGTCCGCCACGTAGCTTTTTTCGGGCTGTGCCCGACCGGGCTCCGTGGCAAACCCGGCCACCAGACGCCGCTGACGAGCCCTCCATCTGGGCCTGGCTCCAGACGGGGGGCCCCCGGGCTTCCTCCGGGCAGGGTCACTTCATCCCTTCTCGATTTTTCATAGGATTTTTTGAACCATTCTTTGTCTGGCCCTCACCTGAGACCACTTTGCCTTGGGAGACCTCTACCAGGAGCACAAAGCTCCAGACAACACAGCCCTCAGGTTCATAGGGACACACAAACCTCTCCACCACGATAAGGTGATGGTTCTCGGGAGAAGTTAGCATGCTAACGCTAATGCTAACGCTAGCATGCTACCTCATTCTCAATAGCAAAGCAGTGCTACAACACACACAAGTTCACCATAATCTACAAAAGAACTACTTCCATGTGCGCCCTCATTTAGAAGTCTCCCAGCTAATCCTGCCTTGTAACTGACCGAAGTTGTAGAAACAGCCTTTCTTTTACTGTCTATGGAGCTAGCTAGCTGACATGATCTACATCTGAGCTACTGCGCATGTGTGAGTGCAATCAAAGATAGTACAGAAGAAGAAGAAGAAAAGAGGTCTCACTCTGTAGCTAAAACAGAGACCAGCTGAAAAGAGGATCTGCAGCAGTGAGAGAGAGCTGTGCAATACAACAAAAATATGGTGTTTTTTGAAAATTAAACCATGTAAACCTATTTTGGTACAACCTTAAAATACAATTATGAACCTGAAAATGAGCATAATATGGGCGCTTTAAGATCAATTTCCAAAAGATGATTTTTTTAATCCTCTTTTTAGTCAACTTTAGCATGGGTTCATAAACTTATGAGCACCACTGTATATCAATGTGTTATATAATTTTTTATGACCAATTACGCATAAAAGTAGTCCGAAACTTCATCCAACTTCCGAGTCATATGGATCATAAATGCTCAAGTCTGATTTAAAAAATCATAAAGTCGAAGTCCAAGACATCAGTGCGCGAGTCTAAGGCGAGGCACGAGTACAGAGAATAGTGACGCAAGTCCAAGTCCATCACTGCACTTAAGACCAAGTGTTCTTTGTTATCCTGTGATTCTCAACCAGGGGTTCCCAAAACCCAATTCTTTTTTAGAAACAGCTACAACTAATGCCGAAACAGTTTAAATAATTAGTTATAAGTACTGGATGAATGGTTCAACTGGTTAGCTGAAAGTAACATTATTGAATAAATGGTTGAAACATTGAGCTTCATTCTAAGTAGTAGCAGCCTATAGACTAGTAGTACAATTGCTGACCAAACCTACATTAATATTGGCAGTTCAATTGTATGAAAAACTTAACAATATCTACTTTTATAGAATTAATAGTGTTACACATTTGGAACATACATGGGGAATGGATGAAGGGGTACGTGAGTTCATCTGACAGGGCTGTGGGGTACCCTTAGACCAAAAAGGTGGGGAACCACTGTTTTAAGCTATAGCTTCCTCATAGATCGACAGGCTCAGCATACCGTGTCCTAGAAAATCACACAGACTGAACTGATTGTCCAGCATTTCCGGGTCTTCTGCATCTGCGCTCTCTGCGCTATCATTGCAGCCAGGGAATGACTGTAACGGCACTGTAATGGCATTTTCTCTATGTATTATAGTTGTGACATCACAACCATACAGAAGTCCTAACGACTCGTTTAAAGACAGTTTCTGAATACGGGCTGTGTGCATTTCTCTATACTTTCACAGAAATTGCATAGCGACTCGACCTGCTTTGTAATAAAACCAGACATCGAAATCTCACTTTTTACAATATGGGACCTTTAATGTAGTGAAGGCCTGCTATACTGGTTTTGGTACAGCTAATTAATGGGTGATTGTGTTGTGTTTAAATTAAGATTTTTGCCAATGGATTTACACAATCCACAAGCAGATACCCAAAGCTTTTCCAATTCTAAGATGAAATACAATGCCACTGGCTCCATCTTCTCATTAGGCTTTTTAGGTAACCGATATTCAACACAGCTTACAAAAAGCTGACACATTCCATTTGAGTCAGAGCCAAAAGAAATCCAAAGATTCACTTCAGCTGTCTGTGAGGTGAAATCAGTTGGCTGGTGGTGAGCCTGTGTAAGTAGCATACTATGCAGACCATATGCATGTAATGCCGTGCACATGTACAAATACGTCTCTGGTTCAAATGTCATTATCGTGCAACATAATCACCAGACGTGATATTCATTCTAATGGATCATCTAACTCAAGCACATTTCAAGTCTCAGCCTGCTCGCATTCAAACCATACTAAAATAAATGGTAACCTGCGCCTCCAAAGTTTTTATACTTGTTTCAATGTTTACCCCTATTTCTTACTAAATCATTTTTTCAGTCAATCAGTCAAATGGTGAACTCATTTATATGGGACAATAAAGCCCCTAGAGTTACGAAGAACCTTTTACAAAGGCAACGTAGTGTTGGTGGACTCACTTTGCCCAGTTTCATCCATTACTACAGGGATGCAAATATCCAAAAGATACTTTTTTGGTTATACTCTCCTCGTATCAACTGGTGTGTTCTTGAGGAACAGTCATGTCAGCGTTCTAGCCTTAGAGCTTTAATTTACTCATTTTTACCTGTAATACCTTCTCACTTCACCTCCCATCCTACAGTGCTATCCACTCTTAAGATTTGGAACCAAATTCACTCTCACTACAAATTAGTTTCTGCTTCTATCCTTGGCCCCATTCACAAAAAACACCTATTTCTTCCCTCTACTATGGATTTGTCCTTTATGGATTGGTGGAAGAGGGGTATTTATTCTTTTCAAGACCTTTACAACTCTAGGGTTCTAGACAGTTATGAAAATCTACAGACACTTCATAACCTCCCTAGACAACTGTTTTTTCAATATCTTCAAATACGACATTTTCTCAAGATCTGCTACCCTTCCTTCCCCACCCTACCAGCATGCGAATCCTGGGAGGAGTTAACTCTTATAAAGCCAGGAAAAGGAATAATGTCTGTATTATATCAGAAAATAATCTCTTTGGAGAACCACAACCTAGCCAGGATTCGGTCTAGCTGGCAGGACGAGCTGGGAATTGATCTGGGAGAGTATTGGGAAGGTGCACTGACGAGAGTCAATCCATCATCATCCTGTGCCCGCTTGGCACTTATTCAGTTTAAAGTGCTACACAGAGCACATTACAGTAAAGCCACGCTAGCTGAAATATATCGAGGAGCTGATGCAAGCTGTAGCAGGTGTTCTTTTTCCCCTGCTAATCTTACTCACACTTTTTGGGTCCTGTCCTTCCCTTGAAATATATTGGTCAGGAGTGTTCAAAATTTGATCTGAGGCTCTCAATATAACCATCGAACCGAACCCCTTTATTGCGATATTCGATATCCCCTCAGAAACAGTTACCAGAGCCCAGTCCGACGTCATTGCATTTACCTCTCTGCTTGCCTGCCGTAGAATCCTTCTAGGGTGGAAATCCACCACACCTCCATCGCTAGCCCGTTGGCTACCCATCATTACCTACTTTGAGAACTTAAAGGAAAACGCCGACTTATTGGGACTTTAGCTTATTCACCGTATCCCCCAGAGTTAGATAAGTCCATACATACCCTTTTCATCTCCATGCGTGTTGTAACTCTTTCCGACGGCTCCACCGGTAGCTTAGCCTAGCGCGGATCCTGAAGGTAATCGGTTCCAACTAGCCTACTGCTCCGAATAAGTGACAAAATAACGCCGTGTTCCTATTTACATGTTGTGATTTGTATAGTCACAGCATGTACAAATAACAAGGTCACATGAGCCCAAGCAGCAGAAGTAGCACACATCACTGAGTGGTAGATAAGACTCATATACTGTACATCACAACACAGTACTGTGTGCAACTTGCACAAACATTTTTTGTTTTACTTACATCTTTATAAATACTATTCCCAACTTGTATATGCGTTTGTACATTTCTTCCTTTGTTCTTTGTTTTTTGAATATTTGTTCTTGCATTCTATCCTATTTGTTATTTCTTGTATATTCTGTATGTGGTCTGTGTGTCTGATATTTTGCTGCTGTAGCACTGAAAACGCACTCTTTTTGAGGGGCTTGTGTCCCTTCTTCCTTAATAGATGCACTGTTGCGACATGATCCCAGCCACAACTATAATTAAAATGAGATACACTAGTGTTGGTATGGACAGTAGTGAGAATATAATTATCTGTGCAGTGACAAAAAACAAGACTACAGGTGGAACCTTGGTAAATGGCTGGACCGTGTATGGTCAATATGCTAAATTGTGGTCAAATTGATGCATGGGTAGTCAGTGGTTGTGTCAAAATGCCTGCTGAGGTGCATCAAGATTCTGTGTTCTCTGATTCAGTTGTGTAGACCAAGAATACAATTCAAACTATCTCCTCACCAGCAGTGATCACGTCCAATTAGCTGGATTCACCAACCATGACTGAACCTCCACACCACCTCTAGCCCAAAGTGCTATAAATATGGTACAGTTTATGGAACATGAAATACCAGCAAACCTTATTTATTAAGAGCCAAAACAAAGAGGAGCTACTGTATTAAAAAGCAATGGTCCTGGACCCCTGTACATGTTAATTCAAACATGGCAATTAACCTAACACACTGTAGGGGTGGAGAAAAACAGTAGAAAAACTACACATTTCACACACAAGTTGGAGGAATGGGGGGTTAATAGAGGCCTTCCAGCCATGCCGTTGTGAGCTGTTTTTAGGGCAGACCATGGTCCTCGGCTTGCC
The DNA here is from genome assembly GCF_031162955.1 of Sander vitreus. Classification (NCBI taxonomy): domain Eukaryota; kingdom Metazoa; phylum Chordata; class Actinopteri; order Perciformes; family Percidae; genus Sander; species Sander vitreus. The sequence goes on along the minus strand of NC_135855.1, from coordinate 6,115,906 downwards.
ATCAGGGGGTGCCAGTGTTGTGTTTTCTTTTGCTTTTGTGAAGCTCTTGTCATAGGTAATAGAACCTCATGAGACTTAGCTGGTGTGTTGTTTTTAGTTTAGCACTTATCTAGGCCTACCAGACTAACTCCTTATTGGCTCAGCTTAACTTTCCTAGATTATTGAGATATTTAGACTTTTTATGACTATATAGCCTACGTTTCTCAGTTTAAGAGCCGTTTCATTATTGACAGATTATAGGACAATGGGCCCCTAAGCACAGACACGTAAAAGGCCCCTATGAACCAGAGCTACCCCCAAATACTTCACATGCTATACAAAATACCATGGGAAATCATCAAAGGAAACCGGTCATATTTCCTTAAAGCATAGTATAGTCTGCCGTCAAACACATCATTCTATTCAAGTGTGCATGTGCTGCTTTATGACGGAAGAATGATGAAAAATATATTAACTGTATTCACGATTGAAGGATCAGGATGATTTGGACATCCCTTATTTTGACTCTGTGATTTTCTAAGAAATACAAAAAAAATAGCCACAGTGTGTTAAATAATCAGTTAGTCAATTGACAAAAAGTGTGTTTTTTCTAAATTAAAGCAATATTTTTAAATAACTAATTAATTGTTTAAGTCATTTCAAGCGAAAATAAAAAAAAAAAATATGACCCAGTTTCAGCTTCAATCTAGAATTCGATTGTCAGTATTAATATTCTCGGTCATTTCATTTCAAATGAATAATAATCAGTACAGAAATATGATGATATCTGTTGTTTTGCACATGCTTTTAAATTACAAAACACTCCTTAATATGTTTATAGATCTATAAACTGTGGGTTGTTTCTGATAAAAACAACTTTGTCTGCTTTGTTCTTCAGCATTAGGTAAAGTAAGGGAGACATGAGAGAGCTCACATTCCACTAGCTCCTCTCCCGGTGCTGTAGTATTTCAACTGGGAGGTCTTCACTTGGCCAACCAATAAGTACACAGGCTGTGTATTGGAAACAGAACCCGATTGGCTCACAGCGGGATATTCATGTCATATCGATAGCCGATTGGTCGGACGGGTTGTCCAAACGCTCGAGACCCTCCCGTTTTCTGTCCTCAGCGAGAACGACGTTTTCCATCCAGACCAGAAGGGAAAAAAACAGCAAAAAGAGGACAACCACCAGACCGGGGGTTTGGCTGGAAGAAAAAAAATAATACGGAACCTTTAGCTGCTTTTCCGGGATAAAGCACATATCACAGGCGGCGATAACAGCATTCTTCACCGGTGCTTCCTTTACGGTACGTTCCCCTTTGCTTTTGTTGTCATAGTGGCTGATAGTTTGACTGAGTACGCTGCGTTGAGACCCACTGGTGTCAAATGACACGAACAATATCTTGTTCTTCTCTTTTTCTCTCCATGTGCATCGGCTTTTTGGGGTATTATCCTAATTGCCAAATAATAGACCTATGGTGTGCTTTGAAGTGATATTTCCTTAGTTGCTTTATCCGTGATGTCTCCCGGTATGTTGGTAACATTTTTGCTATAAGGAAAAGGCACTTTGACTGTGGAAGCCCCGGTGAAGTTCACACAGTGTTTTGTTTTCCCTTTGCTCATTGACTTTTTTTTAAATGTTTAACTCGTTTATGTAGATGTATAACTACCTGCAATGTAAGGGAAATGACCAGAGCGTTCCAGAGCCTGTAGCAGGAGTTCCCAAAGTGGGGAACCCCAGTGGTAGGCTATACCTGTAAGAGCAGATTGGCTTGTCGAGAAATGATGAATAGGCTACATGAATGTCACAGCTGCCTTATTCTACAGGAGAGACAATCTGAAGAAAAAAAAATGTCTGGATGTTCAGTAACCTAATTTTGCATAAACTCTCATACCTAACAACTGTGACCACAATATACATTGAAATCAGAAAAAAAGAAAGATTTATTGCCAGGTAAGTAGGCTACTTACAAGGAATTTGCCTTGGTGCATGCATAAATAAGCAAACTTATTGAACATTAATATGTGATAAACACATACAGAACCAATATATGCAAAATGATGCAGTTTAATTAACATAAGAATTCAAAGAGAGGCTGAATGGGTACAGAATTTGCAAAAACGATATAGTATGTAACTAAGTCTGCTGGTGATTTTTTTGCCTGATATTCATAAGCTCGTCTGTGGCGAAGGATGCATTTACCCAGCGGTGTAGTCTACGTGATACGCAGGTATACGCAGGACACCCACTAAGAAAGCTCCAGGGTTTCCATATACCCACTTAAAAATGCCCAATGACACGTAACAACATACTTTGCATTGTAATTTTGATATATTTTGAATTGTCATCTGTGTTTTTCTTCTTCACATAGGCTAAACAAAGGTATTTCCACCGCAAATTGGTGCATAAAAGTGTGTCAGAATGCAGGAAAAAGGCCCATTCTGGCCCACATAGTATACAGCGTAGGTCCATACATATACAGTACAGTATATCCACTACAATACTATACAATAGACTACACCACTGCATTTACCCATAGAACTGCAGTAAATGAAAAAGCCAGACGGCGAAATGACTAAACCGTGGTACTTTGAGATGTGACCTAAGGATTGATTCACGCTTTGTGAAGAGAGGTTCACTGGAAAACTGAGTGAACCATCTGTACATGGTTGTGAACATACTGAGATGTAGCCTACATAGTCTTCTCGGCTGTGGTGGTCCGGGATCAGCTTAATGTGAGTTGAGTCATGGAGGTCGGGCTGGGTTTGCCCCGCTTTGTGCCTCTCATGCACATTCAAGTCCCGGAGTGAAGCATCTTGTAAGACCTCCAAGGATGAATTGAAAAGGTCATGTAACCGCACTCGTCGTTGTCTTGAAGGTCTTTACAATATCTTCCAAAATATTCCATCTAAATATTTGAAAGATTTTGAACCAGTGTCCAAAGTCGTGGCTCCGTTTCCAAACACAGATGGATATGCCATATCTCCCTGTCTACTTTGTTGGACGTGTACCAAGATTAAAATGTTTTATTGTCAGTTATATATATATATATTTTTTCCATATATATGTTACATACTACTAGGGCTTTTGTAACGTTTTGGGGAAAAAAAATCGAATTGCGATTTTTCTGCCAGATATTGCGATTACGATTGGATTTGCGATTTATTTTTTAAGTTTAGCTAAAGTTCATTATTCACAGATGAAACGTCATGGAGCATTCTAACATGAGACACAAGCATGGGACATTGAATCTGTGATATGCAACATCATTCCAACATTTATCTTATGAAAAAACTAGTGCTGTCAGTTAAACGCGTTAACACCGTTAACGCGAACCCATTTTTAACGGCGTCCATTTTTTTATCGCGAGATTAACGTTCTTTTTGGCCTAGCAAACTTTGTCGTTTTTTTCACATGCTGTTTGCAACAACTAGTAACGTTAGAAAAACTACAACACCACACCGGATCTAACTAGACCGGAAACAAAACAACAGGCACGCCGCACACACACTTGTTTGGGGCTTGTGAGCCGGGCCAAAGAGTAGTAGGCTAACGTTACGTTTCGAGACGCCGAAATGGATGCCAATAAGATTCTGACTTTTAAAAAGTTGCCAAATGGTTCCATTGACAAGACCAAAGTGATCTGTGTGTTTTGTCGTTGTGAACTGAGCTGTCATCGCAGCACGTCCAGTCTGAGATACCACTTGATGGCCAAGCACACAGCTGATGCCAATTCCCCGCCCCCTCGCCAAAGCCAGGCGACAGAAGCACAAAGCGTGCCGATCTACTTTTCCATGTTGATAAGAGCATTATTAAAATGAGAAAAAAATAATGGGACAAAAAGAAATCTAGGGACATTTAGAATAGAAACAAATGTGCAATTAATTGCGAGTTAACTATGACATTAATGCGATTAATCGCGATTAAATATTTTAATCGTTTGACAGCACTAGAAAAAAAACAGAAAGACAATAATAAAAAGAGGAATAAAAAAATGTTACACCAAACATTCAACTAAATATTTACATTTGATTAATCGCGGTCTTCACGATTAGCTAATCGCATTCATTCAAATCTCGATTTGGATTTGAAAACGATCAATTGTTCAGCCCTGCATACTTTTAACTTAATACACAAAATGTATGAATATTCATCTTGTGTTGCACAAAATGAGCAAGGAGTTGTTCATTGGCATTCTGGGTTTTTCAAAGACCATCGGGAATCTCCTCTGAGAAAAACTGATATAGCGCTGTGACTGGAATGTAATGGTAATATATGTAGGAGGGAGGCAAAGGATATGACTGGGTATAAAACCTCAATACTTTTTTTATTATAAAACTAATGTTCTGTCATATTTGCTGAAAATGACCCTATGTTAGAGTAGAACTACATGAAGCAGGTCATTCAAATAAAAATCCGGCTCCTCTGGCTCCACCTACAGCCTGTAGTTCTCCCTGTTCAGATGCACCAATCAGGGCCGGGGGGGGTGGGTGTCTAACTGCATGTCAATCACTGCTCATGCACATGCATTCATTCTCCCTTGTGGGGGGGAGGGGCTTAGGAGACCGTTTTGGGCTTTAGCGGAAAGGGGGGAGGGACTGAGAAGTTGTCGATGTTCAAATATTTTGGGCTAAGTCCTGGATCTTCGCAATCCTACCTACGGCACCTTTAAGCATGGCACAAAGTGCAAAAGGTTCAGGTAGCAGCTTCTCATTGACCTATTGCTATCCCAGGTACAAATGGCTAATGGCAGAATATATCAGCTGTAGGTACTCAACGTTAATTCCACAAAGGCTAAAATAAACATTGGGCTGCTGTTGTGTGGTTAATGTGCTCTCTGCAAGCCAGTGTCTCAGCCAAAGATCATTTGTGAGAAAGACGAAACATCCCCCTGGGATTTTTGTAGTCCCAACAAGACCAACAGACTGCTGACTCTTCTCTGGAGAAGTGTTAAAGAAACTGATCGGGAGTCTTCCAGTTGAACTTATGTATTCATATCATAAAGCTTATGAACTCGATAGTTATTCATGGGGATCTTCAGTATTTGTTGCCAGTGGAGTTATTTCAGTGTGCCAGACACATTTCATTTCACAGTTTGTGAACATTAATTGGGCTACCAGTAAAATCTGTAGTGTTGTTGGCTTCTCAGAGAGCAAATGTGGACTGCTTTTAATTACAACTTGGAAATGTTGAAAGCTAAACATTTGGTAGATTTGATAAGGGGATACACAGGATTGATTTAAATGCTATCAAACTCCAACCCTACGTTTGGTATTGAACATTTCTAGCAGTCTTAGGTCTGCATTCCCCTTTGAATTAAATCTGAAATGATTGGTCAATTAATGAAATCGTCAAACGACAGAAAAGCATTAAGCCTTTTGATTTTTCAATTAATAATGTTAACTAGCAAGCCAAAATAACAAACCTATATGTCAGTAAATTGAATAGTGTATCTTTGGGTTTTGGATTGTTTGGTTGGACAAAACATGCCTGACTTTGGACTTAAGGAAGTTGTGATGGGCATTTTACACTATGTGCTGATATTTATAGACCAAATGACTAATTTATAATTAAACCTTAGGTATACATTCCAATTCACCATCTGGTTGGAACAGAAATCCTTCGTCATTGTAATGTTTGGGCTGACTTGTCTTCAAAGAATAGAAACTACTACAGGAAGTCCCACACTTTATCAGTTTGTCAGACCCCTAAATAAACACAAGAATTAACCACCCATTTGCACTGCATTTCAGCATCAGGAGAAAAGAATTTTATGTTTTTGATTGATATGGTGAAATATTCCGGGTGGTCTCGAGCCTGGTGAGTTAGCATGACACTGTTGCCGTCTTGTCGCTGTCACCTAAACTGCTGCTTCTTTCACATTAAAGGCCGCTTCCCTCACATCAGCACACTAACAATATCTGCTGTAGTGCTTATGTACATATTTCTTAGTGACTGACAAACAGACCGGCACTTTAGCTGGAGTTAACCTGCTTCCTGGGTGATCTGGTCATTTGCAGACAGAGCCTGTGCAGCCGCTGCAGTTTTGACCGTTTTTCGAAGTAGTTCAATTTCTCACCACTTTCAAAGAGTCTGTGAATCATCTCCAAACCACATAAAAGAAAGAATGGAAAAATAAGCTCCGCATCCAGAAGAACCAAATAAACAATTTTAACTGGAGACAGGTGGAATGGCTCCTTAAAGCAACACTAACTTTTCCTGCTTCGGTCCCCCTACCAATCCTTCCAGAAAAATGTGGAGTTGTTTTGTGATTGTTGCGGGCAAAAATCCTTGATTATGCTGCACGTTTTCTTAAAAAATGTGATGGAATATGGGTGATATTTCTGCAATTTTTTTGCGACGAAATTGCGGGAACTTGCAAAAACTGCGGTTTCATCGTGGCTTCATCGCGGGGTTTGCAGCTTTTCGATGATGTTCACGTCGCGTAATTACGTCACTTCATAACGTCACTTCATAACGTCACTTCATAACGTCACTTCATAACGAAAAATGGATGCTCTTGTGTGACGTAAACGCAGAATTTTTCAACGTTCTGCTAAGATATGTGACTTTTTTTGCAACGGAAATGCGGGGATTAGGAAATCGTGCAAGCCCCGCATATTTTGCGCGGAAATCGGCAATTTATGCGGCGAAAGTGCGGCGTATTTGAAAAAATGCGGCCCCCGCATAAATATGCGGACTTTGGCTGATTATGCATTGAATTATGCGATCGCATAATCGCGTTTTTCTGGAGGGACTGCCCTACAGGTTGGAAGCGGAATTGTCCATTACATTACATTGTCCAGTTCATTGGAACTACAGATCCGCTACCCAATCTGGCAAACTTGCATAATGTAATGTAATGTAATGGACAATTCCTCTAGGAGGACCGAGGTGGGGAAAGTTCTCTAGTGTTGCTTTAAAGCTATAGTGCGTAGTTTCTGTCGACCACATGAGGAATTCCAAGTTATGACAACAACTTTGTCGGAGCATCCACATGACACTAGCCTTCGTTGATTGCGCACCACCCCCACCCCTCCTCCACACAGTTGATAGTAGCATTTATCCCGTCAAATCACGAGGACGCGGAGGATAAAAAAAAAAACGTGATGGTCATTATCTTGTAGTTTTTATGCAACAGAAATGCAGTCGGTCCGTTGGCCACTTTCTTTTTGGGATTTTAGTCATTGTGCTGAACGTGTAGGTCTTCTCTTAGAAGCACAATAACTGAGTGAAACACATCGCGGGCGCTTCTTCGGGTTTTCGGCCCTGCCTTCACCCGTTGCGGCAGTCCTCTTTGTCTCAAAGCGGAACGCTGTTGTTGTCCTTTCTCAGCGGCGATGTAAAGCCCCTGACACGCCAACCCGATAATCGGCCGTTGGACAGCCTGGCGAGGTCGGTGACTCGAGTCTGTTCGGTGTGTTCCGTGCCGTCGTCCGTCAGAGGGGCCGCCGGCCTTCATTTTGGCCGACCTGACTTGCCGGGTCGGAGGGCGGGCAGTCGGACTCAATGACCAATCTGATTGGTGGAGTGCTAACCCGGAAATGGCGAGCGGGATGAGTGACGAACGCCTCTCAAAATCTGGAGAAAATCTTTTAAACTGACCTTTGTCGATCTGAAATGAAGACAGATTCAGCAACTGCACAGCCTTAAAATGTTTTCAGAAACACGTTTCAGTGAACTATTTTCGTAAAATACGAGATCATATTTCGAACAAGCCGCCATTATCGGTCAGCTGGAGAGGCCTGACCCACGTGACGCATTCGTCATTTCCGGTTTTAATTTTTTGTATTACGTCTCGCACACTCGCAGAACGTACGCTCAAGACGGCGTCGCTTCGGTGTGTTCCGAGGCACTTTTTGGACCTCGGGGAGCCGACTGATCAGTCCGACTGCCTTTTCTGCCGACGGTCAGCCGCCAGGTTGGTGTGTCAGGGCCTTAAAACGCATCACTCAAGCTTCTGCGCGCAAAAGTCGCCAGACTACAGCATTTAGTAAACCTAGCCATACTGAGTAATACAGAGAGTTTTGTGGAGCTGATGGGCTTAATTTAGCTTTGTATCAACTCATTTGGTAATGGCCTGAATGCTACGGACGTTAATTAATATAAAATAGTCGCGCACTAGCTTTAAAGGTTGATTAAATGTGACTATTTGATGGGAAAGTATTGTGGATCATGGGGTTGTGAGAGGTATCCCTGCACCCCTGCATACATTTGTCCTGAGGTTTCACTTAGCAGACAGCACCATCTGTTGTGCTGCTTGGAGCTGCCTGCTTTGTTGGTGTGATAGTGGTAGTGCCCCTACCAGTCTGCTCTCTGCCCTCTCTTCCTTTCTGCCTCCATCCTCACCTCTCTCTCACGCCCCGTCCTCCATTTAACTCAATTCAGTCTCCCTTATTGGCCCTGAATGTTGAAAACCGTATCCATCCGTCGCACACCGACATGTGAATGTGACACACACACACACACACACACACACACACACACACACACACACACACACACACACACACACACTCTGCAACCTGAAAGGGGACTTCTGTGTGTGGTTGTCATGGAAACAAAGAGTTTCTGAAGGCATAAGACCGAACAAGAGCCATGTGCTCCTGTTTCAGACACCATGTCTAATCTGTGTGTGTATGTATGTATGTATGTATGTATGTATGTGTGTGTGTGTGTGGTTAGGGTTGGGTACCGAAAGGTTACTAAATGACTAAATTATCTACCGGACCGAATGGCACTGCGGATTTTGGTGCCACTTAAATGCCTGCGCTGCTCTCTGGTGCTCCGAAACAGACGTTAACAGGAAACAGAAGCATCGCTGCATGTGACGCTAGTTAAGATTACACAGCAGGTAACGTTAGCTTATTGTTAGCTAGTAGCTGGCTTAAACACGGTTAAAATGCTGACAGCTAAATCTGTCTTAACGTGTGTCTGTATTTCACTGGAAAGGATTCCAACAACGAGACGTCTAAAGACAACAGTCTGCAGCTAAAGACACAGAGGAAACTAGCTGCACTTTGAGACAGCATGGACACTGCGGGAGAAACAACACCAACAGGACTTAAAGGTCCCATGGCATGAAAATTTCACTTTGAGGTTTTTTAACATTAATATGAGTTCCCCCAGCCTGCCTATGGTCCCACAGTGGCTAGAAATGGTGATAGGTGTCAACCGAGCCCTGGGTATCCTGCTCTGCCTTTTGAGAAAATGAAAGCTCAGATGGGCCGATCTGGAATCTTCCCTTTATGACGTCATAAGGAGGAAGGTTACCTCCCCTTTCTCTGTTTTGCCCGCCCAGAGAATTTGACCCGCCAATGAGAGAGAGAGAGAGACATCATGGTTTGCAAACGAGCGGAGCATAGCAGTTGGTCAAGGCCACACCCCCACTCTCCACCTTGCCCTTGTCTTCTTCAGGATAGACTGTTTCGTTATATGTAACTAGGCTCCACTAATTGATATTTGCCTTGATGTATTAGGTGCATACAGTAAACACTGGACATACTAAAAAGGGAATAAACAATGAAGGAAAGTACTGCTATTGAGAACTAATGAGCCAGTACATTTAATAAAAAATATGGGTAAGGGTTGGTTACTGTGTTTGAGAAACTAAGCTGCCTTTTTAAGGATATTATTTTATTCTTGTGTCACTATTAGAAGTGAAAAAACTGAAAAATAGTCAGAATCACCCATGGGGATGCCTTCCAGTTGCTTGTTTGGTCCAAACAACTGTACAAAACCCAAAGACGTTTAATGATATGAAACAAAGAGAAGCATCAAATCCTCACAGTAGTTATTATGTTTGGCATTTTTGATCAATAAATGACAATTGATTTGAAAATTGTTGTTGAATTATATAATGATATAATCAACTGCACATTTCAATAATGTACTTTTTATAGAAATGACCAGCATAGGGTTGCAGCGATATACTGGTTTCACAGTATACTGTGGTATAATAAGTGACGGTTATCAGACTGTGAACATTTGCTTATCTACAGTAGGGCTGGGCAATATATCGATAGTATATCGATATCGTGATATGAGGCTGGATATCGTCTTAGATTTTGGATATTGTAATATCGTGATATGACACAAGTGTTATCTGTCCCTGGTTTTAATGGCTGGATTACAGTAAAGTGATGTCATTTTTTGAATTTATCAGACTGTTCTAGCTTTTCTATTATTTGCCTTTACCCACTTAGTTATTATATACACATTAATGATGATTATTTATCAAAAATCTCATTGTGTAAATATTTTTTTTGTAAGCACCAATTGTCAACCCTACAATATCGCCACAATGTCGATATGGAGGTATTTGGTCAACAATATTGTGATATTAGATTTTATTTCCATATCGCCAAGCTCTAATCTACGGTATTGACATTTTTTTTTACATTTATTTTCTAAAGAGAGACTTTTTATACATGCTTCCATAAAAAACGGATTCAAGTTTCAATCATGGTGAAACGTTTGTTTAACCAAATAATTTCTTCAGTCCGACGGTCAGGTCTTATTATGATGATGACAATAATTGTGCAATACTGTTTACCCTGCAACCGTGATATTTTCTGAGACGTTTATCAAACCGTGAAAATCTCATACCGTTGCAACTCTACGGCATAGTTGATATCAATACTTTACTGACTAGGCTGTGTACAAAGGACCAAGTATGTGAAGTTGGCATCAAAGTCTTGTTTACTTAGTGTTTGATCAGACGTCGCTTACTGATTTTGAATATTCATTTTGTTTTCTTTTTCACAGTGTTTTATTCACATTTGGCAAATATGGTTTTGGCCTGTTCTCTCCAGTTTGTGTCCTGTGTGTCAATACAGCAGAGCCTTTGTTTGTCTGTCTTCCTGTGTGGGATATCAACATCCTCTCATTTGTTGCTCCACCCGCTGAAACTCAGGCCAAACCAAAGAAGCCAAGTCTTTTCTACTTCCTCCGTCTACCTCAGTCTGCTCCAACACATCTCTCTGTCTGGGGCTGGGCATCGCCAATGATTTCCCCAATCGATTCCATTCTGATTCGATTACATTTCCAACTCGATATCAATTAGTTTGGGGGAAATTTTATTTACAGTACCAATTTAGCTTGGCTGTATAAGAGATTCTCAGAGAACTTCTGCTGTAAATTGTAGCAAGAAGCAACCCTCAGATTTTTTTTGTATAATGCACCAGCTTAATGTTTAAATTAAGAATTGACCCTGCAAAAAAGTTAGTTTAAAGTGCTGTTTTACTTAACGGGACTAACATGACAGTCTTTGAAAAGGCATGTATTAAAAGATTGATTTGGGGATTTTATTAATCGATATCAGATCACTCCAACAAAGATCGATTTAAACTGGAGAATCGATTTATTTTTAACCCAGCCCTATCTCGGTCCCATCACTTATCTCCGTCCGCTCAAACTGTTTCTTTACCTCTGCGGAAGTGTATTTCACTTACAATAAGACCAAATTTGACTTTCGAGGATTGTAACACCGTGGTAAGAATGCTGTCGTATTTGTTCTTGTGCAGTTGGGAGCAGTTGGTATGTAGCTGACAGCCTGTGTGCCAGGTCGACAGTGTACCTTCACTCACTCCGGCCGGCTGCTTAAACACATTCCAATCCCCTCGCACTGTTTACTTTCCTCTCAGCATCTCCCTTTCTTTTTGTTCCTTTCTAAACTCTCTCAGTTCACACGCACGGCCCTTTCTGTCTCTTAACTTCCCAATCTGTTTCTCCTCCTTTCCTTTCCTTTCCTCTCCTCTCTCCTCCCTCTCTCTGTGTTTTTCTCTCCATCACAGTGACTGTCAGGCCTCTTGAAGGTCTTGGAAGTCAAGCTGTTGTCAGCATGGGGTGTGCAGAAGCAGCAGAAGCATCACGGACAAATTCGCAGGCTAAGCCAGCATAATAATTAGGATGTTGGCAAGGTGTGATCAGAGAAAAAGATGTGTCAAGAAACTTTTTTTTCTAGGTTTCTATGGAAATGCTGGCTTAGCATGAATGGAAGCCCAGAAGTTCTGCTACCTGGCCATGCGACAAAATCCCGACTAAATAACAGATTTTGGGTGGGGTTTGGTTTGAGTTATTTTCAAACCTAATTTAAGAAGGATCTGTTCTTCTCTCTCTGACGGTGCCAGTCGCCGTGTGAGGTGACAGTGCTACCGAATTGATTGACCGTAAGTCACACACTCAGCAGTGTAGCTACTGTTAGTCACCCAGTTTAAATGCATATCATTAAAACCCTGAGGTTTGACTGGTTGCATGAAGGGTTATCAAACTCCAAACAGAAGCAGTCAAGAGAGCTGCAGTGTGAGTGTAGGCAGTGTTTTATTCTTGGAGGGAGTGTTTCCCTCTGAGTGGAAGAGAGTGTAAGTGTGTGTCTATGTTTAGCTGTTTGTTTAGGACTTGGTAATTATGGCTGGCAGCAGAGTTTGAGTTAGATCAAGCAGAGGAATGTCTTTGGTCGGCTCCTGTCACTGAAACTTTTCAAATGCTTTAACGTGTGTGTGTGTCTGTGTGGCTTGTTTACCTATATTCGTGGGGTCCAAAAACCGGGAGGCCAGTATACTTGTGGGGTCCCGACAGCTTTGTGGGGCCAAAATGCTAGACCCCACAAGTTCAAAGGGCTGTTTGAGGGTTAAGACTTGGTTTTAGGATTAGGGTTAGAATTAGGTTAGGGTGAGGGTGAGGGTTAAGGCTAGGCATTTAGTTGTGATGGTTAAGGTTAGGGTAAGGGGCTAGGGAATGCATTATGTCAATGACGGGTCCCCACGAAGATAGTGCCACAAACGCGTGTGTGTGATCAGTTTGGTTTTTATTAGTTATTTGATGCTATAAAAACTGTGTCTGTGCGTGCGTCCGTGATCGGTTTGGTTTTTATTAGTTATTTGATGCTATAAAAACTAGGGAAAATTTTGGCCGATACTGATAACTGAACATTGGCAGCTAGACAGAAATAATCATCGGATGTTCACATCGGTTCTTCACAAATTCAAAAGTCATTTAAGCCCTTAAACCCTGCCAATTGCATGCACCTAGTCTTCCACAAACCTAGGGAAAACACTGTAGTGTACCAAATGTTCTCATGAAAGTAATTTTTTTGGCGCAAGTATGCATTTTTTGCATGACATGTGTGTGTTTGTGTGTGACTTTTTTTGAAAATGGCTGACATCTGCCAAGCAAGCATTGACCTCTGAATTCCTGAACACACGTACTTGCATACATTCATTCTCTTTCCAGGCTCCTTAACTAGGAAGAAGCCATAACTTACCCTGTAACACACTCATACACACATAATTAACACACATGGATATAAGCACACACAGCCTTCCTGTTTGGGTGGAACCACCGGATGACATCATTGGCTGCATCTGGTGGCCTCTTGGTGATCTGTCTTCCAGATGTAGAGAACAGGACCAGCAGATGTCCCTGTGTGGAGCCACTGACAGTTGGGGGTCACCACCATCCTGTTTTTGGGCCTTGTTTTGGTTGAACAGAGAGACAGATTTATTATATATATATATATATATATATATATATATATATATATATATATATATATATATATATATATATATATATATATATATATATATATATATATATATGTGTGTGTGTGTATATATTTATTATATATAATAATATATATTATTATGTTTTCTTTACTGATATTTGGAGTATATATTCAATGTTGTGCCAAAATATTACACAAATTGAAGGTATTAACTTTACAGTCAGACGGTGCGGCAATAACGCAGGTCTTTCCATTCATTTTGAATTTCGTCGGATCAAGCCTTTCATTCACCATAAAAGAACTCATCTTAACCCAGTAAGTTTACCAGAGAGACTTGCAGTCACTGTGAGAGTCCTGGCATCCGGTTGTCGGCGAAGCCGTTCAGGCCTCCCGTTTCCGCTTTGTCGCGCGCCGCTGAAAAAAAAATTCTGCCGATTTATTATTATTTATAATTCATTAAAACATATATTATGTATTATAATTGGTAAAACATGACCAATATACCTATCACAATTTTCTAGAGTTGTATGTGTGGTTTAGATTGGACAGTCATGATAGATGCCAAAACATTTTGTATTGGCTGACACCCAGTCAGTTGAATCATCCCTAACTGATTAAATAACTGTCCTGATGAAGCAGCTCTTCAAAAAGCTTTTTTGGATGCACTCAAATTGAGTACTCGAGCTTGTTAAATCTTTGGCTGTGGTTCGTGGGTAAAGTCTTTCACATTTACTGGCTGTACTATTGCAGTCCTGACTGTTACAGAAACTGACGGATACAGAAATGGTCAGAGGCCTACACTGCATTTTCGGTGGATATATTTCTGGATACTTTATTGGAGTCCATTCCCTCTCAGTAGCCAGACTCAGACCAGATAATGGTATTTTGGCGCCAGCATGGCCGATCCTGCTGTGTAGAACTGAGCCTGTAAAACTGGTCTGCTTCCTTTTTTACAATCTCTATACATCTTTAATGTGTCTATATGTGTGCTAGTGTGCAGTAGACCCGCGTGTAACGAGACGAGCGTTAGGAGCTGTGTTTCAGGTCGGCGTCTTGTACTCGACTCATATATTGCATGCGTCACGTGGACGTTGTAGATCTTTAAATGTCGATGTTTCTGAGCTCTTAGATGTCCCCAAGACAATTCTACGACTCGGTATCACGGCCAATCTGGGTGTATTTTAATGGATCAGTGTCGATAAAGATAATAAAGCCGATCACATTGTGGTGGTTCGTGTCCACATAGGCGTTTTTTGACGGCAGGGATCGGCCTGCTTCCCAGTATTTCACACACTATTCGGCTCGCCAAGAAGAATTTCTCTTCACTGACCACTGACAAGCAAAAAAAAACCCCACCACCCTCCGACAGCTGCGATGGACCTGCACCTGATTGGACGAACGCTTCACTCATGGGGCTGTCTGCTCCCGGATTTCAAAACCGACCATCATGGCGGCTCGTTTGGAATATGATCTCTTGTTTTACGAAAAGTTTCTGAAAACATTTTAGTGGAGAAATAAGCTGCAGTTGCTGAATCTTCCTTCACTTCGGATCGACAACGGCCAGTTTAGGAGATTGTCGTGAGTTTTTGAGAGGCGGCGAGTCGAGCTGCCCGTGTCTCATTTGCATAAAGTATCCTGCAGCAGATGCCCAATATTAAAGGACTCCGATTGGGATCGGGGCCAAAAAAAAAGAGCATCCCCACTTTAAGGACTTTTCAGTGAGTTTCTCGTTTTTTGAGCGATGATTTGAATGATTGAATGATTTTGAGGAATGTTTTCCCTAGGTTTGTGAAAGACTTAGTGGCACGTAATTGGCGGGGGGTTAAAGGTCCCATGGCATGAAAATTTCACTTTATGAGGTTTTTTTAACATTAATATGAGTTCACATATTTTGGACCGTTATTGTTACCATAACTGTGTCTAAAACTTTGAAACAGCTAGAGCAGATAATAAATAAATAAATAACACTCAAAAACTCACAAAGACAAAACTTGCTAAATTAGTCCAACTACAATGATTAGATCTGAGAAAACTCATTTAGTTACGTTCATTTGGCTAAGGGAAAACCCTGGAATAGCTTTGATCTGTAGCCATACCAATGGGACTTGTCATGGGACACCGTGGTGTGTGTGTGTACCCGCCTCCCACCTGGGGTCACAGACAGATTTACTCGGCTTTAACGCACAGTTACCTCTGCTGCCACTCCAGACAACAGCAGACACAAATGATTCCACAGAGCATCTGAATGTGACGCACAGAGAGAAAGATCAGATCAACTTCTCTAATCCATTTCTGCTCCCATAACATGTCTTTAAAGTGGATCTGTATCACAGTCTTTATGGCTTTAAGCAGTGCACCACATGTGTTCATCCTGTCTGAGTCTGTGCAGGGTTATTATAGAAAAACCAAAAACCAAAATGAGCAGCAAAAATATTTTTAGTGAACTGAAACTAAATAAAAACTTAAACCTTAAAAAAAAACTTAACTTTAACTGAAACCAAAACTTACCGGATCAAATGTACACAATGGAACAAAAAGATGAACCTTGGTCCGGACCTTGGTTCGGACTTTCAGGTGTGAAAACGTCCTAAGTCATCACCAAGACCAGAGAGTATCGAGACAAGACCAAGTCCAAGGCAGGGCGAGTCCAACACTGCGTGACATGATAAAATGTGGAAAATGCTAACCATAGACACTTCTCAAATTGATTTGAAAAATCCACATTCCCATTTAAAAAAAAAAAAAAAAAAACACCCAACAGAAAACCAACGAAGATTCTTCTTCATTCATCTCTTTTATTGCCATACGTGTATTATGAGAAATGCCTTGATAAAATAAATAAAAGGCAGCTGTGGTCTTGACTGGTCTTGAAATCAAATCAATCCAGAGTTCTCTTTATCTGAGACCGACACAAGACCGAGTGAAAATGCGATCAGATTTCAGTGTGCGTACATGCATTAAAACCGGAGTTGTTGCTGGAATCCAGCTTGACTCATCGTGACTGACAATCTTTGAGTGTGATGTGAATGTTAACAGCTGTTTCCTGTGATGTACGACTTAGGCCTGACCTTTCTGCCTCACCTGCCCCGACGCTTCATTAACCTTAAAGCGGTGTGTAATTAATGAGTCTTTAGTGAGCCCTTACACACTCGTATGCTCTCTCAGCATGACAACAGGCTCCGCGGTATGTGTTTCCACCCCTGAAATATATCCCTCAACTCACTGTAAAGTCCTCTGTTTGCAACTTTCTGTTTGACTCAAAGCTTACCTATTGAGTTTTGGTAATGATATATCCTAAATTTTAAAAAAATATTTGAATATGTGTGCATCACAGGACAGCAAATGACATGTAGATTCTTGTTTGCATATGATGTTAAAACAGGTGATCACCCGACTGATATTTGTCGCCGGTAACTTGGCAAACAGCGGGGCTATGGCTATGTACTGACACTCTACCACAGTCAGACACATCGGAGAGGCTCGCGTAGTACAGCTACACCCACACAGAAACTCCCTATAAGGGCCATACAGTACATGTGCTTTAGCACCACAACATGACATGTCTGAAAGCAGTGTTTCCTCTAGAATTTTTTTCAGCGTTGGGGGGGCGGGGGGTGTTGGACTTCAGAGTACGGGCTTACCTGCTAATGTTAGCTGCCGACCGTTACCTTGAAACCATCCAGAAAATAGACGGTACCGTAGGGTGATTTAACGTCACCGCTCATTTTACCCACAGTTTAACAACAAAACAGAACATTACTAGCTACATTTTTCATGTTGGTTTTGAGCGGTATGCACCCCCACTAACCTGGAAAACGGTTTTAAATCAGTAACGTTACTACAGCGTGTCGGAGGAATACACACAGACTCCTGGCGAGTCAGAGCCAGAGTGGCCGTCAAAGCAGCGTGGCTAACGTTAGCTTCTTTTGTCATCTGGGGTCTGATAAACAGTAAATTCATTAACTTCAGTCTCCACAATGCTATTTTCCAATAAACTGTAGCTGTCGTATTTCACAGGCGTGAGTGCGGATTTCATGTCGCGGCTTTCGTCGCTTTTTATCACTTATTGAGTGAAGTAGTACTCGCCCTGTTGTTTATTTCGTTCCCAGTTTGTTTCCATAACTTCGCGAGTGATGATGTCCTGTCACTGTTCCATTGCTCTGCTCACCCTAGGAGGAGAGAGAGCTCACCCAAGGGGGAGAGATAACGGATGACAGTTCGCGGTTCTATTATTCTCGCATTGCCAGACCTTCCTCCACAGCGCTGCGGAGGAAGGTCTGGCTAGTCCCCACAGCATTCCCGGATGGGAGAAAAACGTGCTCTGGTTTATTGGCATTTCTTTAAACCAATCATAATCGTCTTGGGCAGTGCTAAGAGCCGGACGGAACCACGGTGCCGCTGCAAAATAGCCTCAGGAAGGAACTTGTTTTGGTGGAACACGTGTAACGTTCAAAAGTTGTTATAGTCGTGCAACAGAAAACTCAGATTGGACAGATAGTCTAGCTAGCTGTCTGGATTTACCCTGCAGAGATCTGAGGAGCAGTTAACCATAGTCCTCATACCGTAAATCCACCGGAGTTTAGAACGCCAACACAAAGACAGAGGAAGGTGACGGATAGCCAGCTGAAATAAAAGGACATCCGGCGGAATTTCCGGCGGCAACTGAACGATATAGACTACGTTGCCATCCATGTCACACTGAGCGGGGGTCATTCATGATAACTCCGAAAACATTCCTGTTACCATGACACAGCTTGTTTAAAGGCCGCGGCGACTTGTGAAAATTGCGTCATGGCTGTGCGCTACCGTTTCCAGCCACCCTGGTCATGTGCAATTCACATTGAAATGGACCCTTGTCCAGCCCACATGGCAATCTGGGTCGCGAAGTTGAATTGCTCGCCTAGGGTTACGGGGACACACACAATCATAGACTTACAAAAATGGACCAACAGATCCCGTTGCTCTGGACGGAGACCAGTGAAGGATATTAGAAGCACTTTTCCGGTGATGGCTGAGCGTTACTGCGTAGCCTTCAAATGAGAGAGACGACGTAAATGTGACGTGAGCAACCTGTCTGAAAGTTGTAAGTCTTCTGGTAGCTGTGCCAAGAGAAATCTCAGTCATTCTGAATCTTGTAGAGATGGAGAGCGTAGGTATATGTAAGGTGATAACATAGGCACAGGCTAATTATTGCTAACTAAAATGCTAATTAACATTAGTAATTAAACTTAAACAGCTAATGTAAGTAGAAACTGCCTACGAGCTTCTCCTGTACTATATGGTAATTCCTCTACTATGCGACAGTAAGTCACGTGGCTATGACACAATTAGCCTATTTTTACAAAAACGTCTGATACGGAGCCATAGCGTGAGATACAAGGTAATGGAGCCTTTTATACATTGTCGTGTTTCTTTAGAAATAAACAATGGACAAATAGAGTCTTTAAACGCTTCAGATGTAAAGTTATTCGCTGTCAAAGTGACGCCAAAATGAATGGCAGTCAATGGAATGCTAACGGCGGGTGAGTGCTTGTTAGCATCATAATGTCGCCATAGGAGCTACGCTTTCCAGACGCTCGCTTACCCCCTTGCACGCCATTCGGTATCGTTTATTAACATGGAGTATTTTTCCACAAGTTTAAAGCGACACAGAAACAGTCAGGATGAAGCTCTGCATTCACACAAAATCATCCTTCCGTGCATCTCCTTCCCTCAGACGTTTTGTTTGTGCTTTAGAACAGAACCCATATGAAACCAGAAAATGAATCAGGAAATAACGTTTTATTTCTCTGATTCACTGCTTTGTTTGGCTCCCACTCTTCATTCCTCTCTCTCTCTCTCTGTCTCTCTCTCTCTCTCTCTCTCTCTCTCTCTCGATGGTTAAAATAGTTTGTTCTCTCATTAAAAAAACATTTTCCTTCCTTGTTTTATTCGCTTTTGTTTCTGAATTAAGCTCAAAGTCTCTGCCGGTGACTATTGAGATTATTTGAGAGTCATTAGATTCACTTACAGCTATTTCACACCAGCAAAATCTGTTGTAGAGGAAAATACAATTCAGCCTGGATTCAATTTTTCCTCAAAATACCAAACCAGTGATAGATTGCTCCAGTAGATGTCGTAGATTCATATCAGGACAATGCGTTGTTCATTCTGTCTGTACTATTATTTCCTGGTTGTAGGAGTAGAAGGTCACGGCAGTGCTGTGTGTGTGTGTGTGTGTGTGTGTGTGTGTGTGTGTGTGTGTGTGTGTATTCCCCCTTTTTGAAGTTCTTTAAGTCGCTGCATAAGCTCCCATGTGTCTGTGTGTTGCAGTGTAAGCTCGTTTGGCTGATTGGCTTTGCATTTAAAAAGTGGTTTGATCCCCATTAGGGGCCTGCTAACCCACTCTATCCCTTTGTGCCCACTGAGCTTTGTGTCACACAGGCTGTGAACTCTGCTTCCTAATGGGAAAAGATTAGAGCCAGACAAATTCCTGGTCATCTCAGGCTATTCAGACAGTATTAGACCATTAGCCGCACAGTTTGGCAAAGTTTGCCCGTTTGTCTCAGCCACAGATACACTGTTAAATGTCAGTCACATGCTCATAGCTTGTATCTGCAAGAGCGTCTTCCACTTCTGGAGCTGTTTTTAAAGCATATTAGGTTTAGACAAATAAAGGTGAGTTTTCAAAGCCCATGCCAACAGGACATTAAAGGTCCTATGACATGCTGTTTTTTGGATGCTTTTATATTTGGCTCATTTCTAGCCACTGGGGGACCATAGGCAGGTTGGGGGAACTTCATATTAATGTTAAAAAAAACCTCATAAAGTGAAATGTTCATGCCATGGGACCTTTAAGTTGGTATTCTTAAAGGTGGTATTTAAAGTTTGTATCATTGTGTGGAAACAGAGTGAGCTTTAATATTTAAAAACGTAGCTTGTTAGTTACTGTTAGATCTTAAGAGCTTAACAAGGTAGTAACATTATAATGCACAACACACTGCTCATCAAGTTATCATTATAAAACTAGATGAGAAGTCACGGGAAAGACTGCAAAGGCACAGCTGACGCTTCAACTCTAAAGGACCATACCACTTGTTTAGCCCATTTAAAATGATGACTACTTTAGCTTAGTGATGCAGTAGTGTTGATTTCTTTATGTTTGTCTTACTGTTCCAGGCAGCTATTGAGATTCGATTAGATACAAATGTCGTTAGTTATGTAATCCATCACGGTGAACGTCGAGTTTCAATCAATCCTTTTTATCATTCAATCTTGAGGAACGCGTTGCTACGTTTTGTCGGGGGGCCGAACGTGGCCCAGGATCCAGCTCAGTCTCAGGAAAGGACACCACAGCTCTGGACATCCCGCTGGAAACGGACGCAGGCACCGAGGCCTCGTAGCGAGGACTCCTAGCCACACGCCATCACCATCCAACGTCAACCACATAAAACGGAACTATTATTTGTAATAATAGACGATTCAGCATACATTTAGCAGAGCTGACGGAGAGGCGGCTGGAGAGGTCCGCGCCTTCTAGAACCTAAAAAGTTGGATGGGAGTTGTGAGACAGTACATTTGTGGTCCCTAAAAACCAAAACAACGAGCTAAAAGAGGCTAAATCACTCTGTGAAGCTGAGGGGAGCTGCAGAGTTGGCTGATAACTTTCTGCAGTTTTAATCCTGCACTTATGTCAAAGTCTAACACAAAGCAAGGACTGGAAGTAGGAGTACAGTTGAATGGAGATCACAGACTATTCGGTATACTTGTGCCATTTTGGCAAGATGTGAAGTTTTATTGTGAAGGTGTAACCTCCTACTCGCTCTTTCATCTTTTTTATGCACTGCTTTGCCTTGATATCTCTTTCCATCTCTCTCCTGGAATTTCATCATCTTTACCTCAGCAGATTCTGTGATAAAGAAGCGAAGGAGCTGCGTCCTCCCATCTATTTACCTAATTGTGCGCATTAATGCAAACCTCTCTTAGCTGTTGCTTTGAAGCCGCTGTGCCCTGCAGAAATGCACCTTTTTTTAGCTCTGCTTTCTCAACATCTGAGGCGTTCAGTAACATCACATAATAATGATGACGATAAAGGTTTTAGTGAGGCAATAGCGACTAAAGACAAATTATTATGGAATGACTAACTTTTGACTCAGAACTCAACTTAAGGGCTCATGTGGGCTCATAAATATAGCTAAAGCGCGGCCATTACATCCTTTTTATATTCAATATAGTGTTCAATTTGTCCATAAAAGAATGTTGGAAATGATTTCCTTTCATTGGTTTGAAATTGAACAAGCAATGTATTGTAGGAGAATACTGAAAGCAGCAGAAATGCAGAACTGAGTACATTTTAATATCTGTTTATTTATCGCGAGTAATATCGTTATCGCGATATTCAACAACGTTATCGCATATTTTCCTCATATGGAGCGGCCCTAACCTTTTTAGCTTTCATTTAAAAAAAACAAATAAAAATGTGTACAATTTGTGATTGCAAACTTTGGACATTTCACATCTGTGAAAATCTTTTCCAAACAATGTCTTTTGATTTGGCCTTCAGGCAAGCTGAAATGTGTCTCTTTTCTCATTGATTTTAATGAAGAGGATTTCTCTCTTTTTGGGCACACGTCGAAGGTTTGCCTCAAGTGTTCTGGGGATTTGGGTGGAAGTATGGCTGTTGATAACGTCTAATCCAAACTGTGAAGAACGTGTAGTGGAAAGTGTCTCCCTGTCTTCAGGCTGCCATCTATCTTCGTCCTCCTCCATCCCCTGACATCAACTCCATCCATCCATCCTCTCTCTGTCCGCGTCCTGTTGAATAAATGATGGCAATGTGATACTGCACCACCTGCCTGTGCTGAGCTGGACACTCTGACAGAGCAGTATGAGTGGGCTAGCACTGCAAATACAAAGTCTATGTCTGAAAAGAGGCATGATTGGTTTTCCAATAGTGGACTTTGCCCATATAGGACACACACACACACACACACACACACAACACACACAACACACACAACACACACACACTCACTCTTGCTTGCTCTGTCACTTGCTCTCAAGTATAAATACAAACTCTTGAGTTTTTAGATTAGCGTTATAGCATTTGTAGCATAGAACAGTGCATGTTTGAGTTTGTGTGCATTTCTATTGGTTTGAAGGGCGTATGTTGTGTGGAACCACATGGTGTGTGTGTGTGTGTGTGTGTGTGTGTGTGTGTGGGAGTGGGAGAGTCATGCTTTAGGAATGTTCTGTATAATTTGCTACAATGGAGCCTTTTGCTGCACCTGGGGCCCCATGGGAGATGAAGTTCTCTTTTTTTTTCTTTTTTTTTTTTGCCCAGACGTGTGCAAGATGGAGTATCTATATTTGTCCAGCAAAGTATACAGGCATCGGTGGTACCAAAGTTATTATTTATTTATTTATTTAAAGTTCAGTTTATTTACTGTATACACACAGTTTAGCAACAAGGCCATTCAATGTCATTAAAGGGGCTGTACTCAAAATACCGGGGGGGAAAAACAGTGGGCTCGGATTGCCTCCACACGGCTCTCACAGACCACTCCACAAAACGTAAAAATTCACGTTTTTTTCACGGCCACGCAAACATGCATGACATGCACGCGCGGCCGGAACGGATATCAAAACAAAGAAGTAACTCAGATCACAACACACACAGAGGGAGTGTGACTTCATTCTCTGCTCAGGACGCCATTACTCCAATATATCTTTATATAGCAATTTATATTTGTTTGCTGTTGTGTTAATCTTCGGATTGTCAAGTACAGCCCCTTTTTAAAGAGAATAGGAAATCAAAAACATGGTAAAATCCAATAAGTCATGTATAAAATACGAGAATAAAAGTTCAGTGCAGTGTAAGAAATGAATAATTATTAGATTTAATAAAAGGCAGTGTCAAACGGGAACGTCTTCAGCATTGATTCAAAAGAACTGAGAGTTTGTTCCAGATATGTGATGCGTTCTAGGTGATGAATAAAAAGTGAACGCTGCTTCTCCATGTTTAGTTCTGACTCTGGGGACAGACCACCTGACAGGTCTGGATGGTTCATAATGTAGCAGCAGATCAGAAATAAACCATTCAGTGCTTTATAAACCAACAGAAGTATTCTGAAATCAATTCTTTGACGGACAGAAAGCCAGCGTAAAGACCTCGGAACTGGAGCGATGTCTTCCACTTTCTTGGTCTTTGTGAGGCCTCAAGCAGAAGCATTTTGCATCACTTGCAGCTCTCTCATCGATTTCATAGGTTTAAGTTAGACAGAGCTGAGTGTCTGATGTCAATAAATCGTTCAAGCCTCACTCAAGCCTTTGAAACAAGGTTAAATGTTCTGAGTCGTACATACAATGAAAAGGATTGTGAAGAGCAACTTTCCAAGTAAGAGATCTTCATAATCTTCTGTTTACCCAATAACGCGCAGACTTTGCTGTTTGCTGTGGTACTGGGTATGCCCCGGGTAAATAACAGCGCACGTGATTGAAAGCTGTAATAATACTTGGCAGTGATAGCTCAGAGACTTCACATACTCTACCATTATGTTGTTGCTTGGTATGGTTACCATGCCTTGGTTACCATGCAGACAGGGGTTGCTATTGAGCAGGAGAGAGCGAGAGAGAGAGAGAGAGCTGCCATCACACATTGATCACAGTTTAGCAACAAGGCCATTCAAAGTCATTAAAGGGGCTGTACTCAAAATACCGGGGGGGAAAAACAGTGGGCTCGGATTGCCTCCACACGGCTCTCACAGACCACTCCACAAAACGTAAAAAATCACGTTTTTTTTCACGGCCACGTACTGACATGCACGCGCGGCCGGAACGGATATCAAAACAAAGAAGTAACTCAGATCACAACACACACAGAGGGAGTGTGACTTCATTCTCTGCTCAGGACGCCATTACTCCACTATATCTTTATATAGCAATTTATATTTGTCTTATCAACCTGAAACAAAAGCTAGACATTATTGCACTGCGTACTTCTCTATTTAGGGGTTCCAAGCCCGAAAGGGCTGGGAGCCCACGTTGCCTTGCGTACGCAGGCTCCAGTACCAGTTGTGCTGGAAAACCCTATTGTAATCGCAAAGATTAAGATTATTTTTTCCGGAACTTAAAGTGTCGCTGCAGCTTGAGCCGTGCATGTTGGGGCAGTGCAATTTTTAAGGACTGGCCCAGTCCCCTGCGGGGGAAAAATGAACACTTTCCGAGTTTTTCTCCAAAGGTTTTTCTCCAAAGCGGACTTTTGAATTGTCCCGCTCTGCTGTGAAAACCCAGCGTTAGTCTTGTTGATTATATATAGGCCTACCCTGATTTCAGTCCTAATTTTCCTATTTTATGAAGTATGTTGTTTATTCATATGTAAGGTTGCAAAATTCCGGGATTTTTCAAAGTTGGAAACTTTCCATGGGAATAAACGGGAATTAATGGGAATAAACTGGATATTTTTAATATTGCTTGTTATAATACTGTTAGTCTATAACAGGGAAGTTAATTGTAGTTGGGGAAAAAAACATCTTGCAGCATAATCTTGGTTAAAACAACCTGATTTAATGCAACTTCAGTTCAATGTCCTCCCTATATTAGTCAGTGACATGCACGCACGCAGTAATCAGCATAGGCTACTACATACTTGCCAACATTTAGTTTTTAAAATACGGGAGTATTTTTTGTGTGTGTGTGTGTGTGTGGGGGGGGGGGGTGGTGGATATGTTTATTTTATTCAACATTCATTTTTTTTTTTTGTTCAATGAAAGAATATCAAAGATCTACTGACGAATAACTCAACATTTGTTTTCACTGTATATGCCTGTCTGCTTATTCCAAAACAAAATGTTTATATTTATGTTTGTATAAGATGGAGTTTGTATGAATTGCCCAACATTTACAGGTAATTGTTGTAAATTCCCATTAATTCCTGTACTTTTCATTAATTCCCATGAAAGTTTCCAAATTGGAATGTTTCCAAAATCCCCCAGCTTAACTTTCCATGGAAAGTTTCCGGAAATTTACCAGAAAATTTCAGCCCCTTTGCAACCCTATTCATATGAAGTAAAGTAATATTGTGTTATTCATAATTTATCTATTCATTTAAGAATATTAGCTTTTTTTTGTTAAGTGGAAAAAAGTAGAAACTACAGTATAATTGAAAAAAATTACATTTTAACTTCAGAATCACACCATACATCACTTTACAATACAATTGTACACATAAAGATCACAATATAAAGCATTGTAAAAAATTTAAGCGTCGGCCATTGTCACGTTTTTCTACCTGAGCAGGACATGGGGGCCATACATTCAGCCCTAAAGAGTGTTTGGCCGAGGCATTCACATCATATACAGGGTGGTTGTACTTTTTGTAATGTTGCTGGATTTTCTAAGGCTGGTGCTTGTCTGACTTTTGTTTTCTTTACACCAACAGAACACAACGTTTTCAGACAAAGAGTGTTGGCAAGCTTCTAGGAAGGTCAGACGTTTACTACTGGAGCCAGGTAAATACATTACCCAGTGTCACAGCTACTGCTTCCACAGCACTCTAATAACATCATGTACAAACAGACCATCGTACTTTAAAATGTTTTTCTTGGAACAGAAACAAGCCAAATCACTGTCTGTATATTTGCCTCTAAAATATAACTATATAGTCTATTCGGAGGAAAATAGAAGCTGAGCCATTTCTTCATTAACTAAAATGGACATGCACTTCAAAACTGCTTGAGTAAGCAAAAGAACTGTTACGTATCTAAGCCAAATTACTATTTCTTCAGCAGTGACGTCTTTGTGAAGTAGGATTGGGTACCGGAACCAGTTTAGTCCAGTCATTTTAAGCCAAAATCGGGGTCAACCTTGAACAAATTGCAACAAAAGCAAACTCAACTGATTTTGTGTTCTCAAAATGTCCTGAGTAAGGGAAAAAAAGCCCCGAAGAATCCCATTAGGGGAAAGTTTAAAAAAAAAGACCCAAATATAGCCTATTCATACGCCTATTCATTCTTTTTCCCACGTGAATAGGGTAAACATTTTAACCTTTAGATATCGCCATAAAAATTACTGAGTTGATTACTTACATCAAGACAAACAAAAAATGTATTACAAGTTTTTTGAAATTGTTTGGTAACATGGGCAAACGGTGCATGATCTAATTACGTATGTGCTATATTTGCATAAATACCCCAACAGATCTAAACATTGGGTATAGCCAGGTGAAAATGTCTTGTTGAATCTTGTTGACATCTTACAGTAAGATACTTCATGTTAAGGTCTGAATGGAACCCATTTAGGCTACCCATAAGCATTAATACATAGAGGCAGGAAGAAGTACTTTAAACCAGCCTTCATTCATTATTATTGCAGAGATGGGGAACAGGACCTACCTTTTGTCTTCTGCATTCTCCTCACCCTTGTCTCCTGTTCTTCCATCAGACTCATCCCCCAGAAACAGTCCCACGGACCCAGCCCCAAACCCCATCTCCGCAATAATAATTAATAAAGGCTGGTTTAAAGTACTTCTTCCTGCCTCTATGTATTAATGCTTATGGGTAGCCTAAATGGGTTCCATTCAGACCTTAACATGAAGTATCTTACTGTAAGATGTCAACAAGATTCAACAAGACATTTTCACCTGACCCAATGTTTAGATCTGTTGGGGTATTTATGCAAATTAGCACATACGTAATTAGATTATTATAGCAAAAAAAAAGTGTTTAAGTTACAAACTAATCGACCAGGAATGTGTGTGGATGTATTTGATTGGCCACAGTGTACTGCATTACATTTAGGGCTGCACAAAATGAGGAAAATATACGATATGCGACGATGTTGTTGAAAAACGTAATAATTACAGTATATTACTCGCGACAAATGAACAGATATTAAAGCGTTCTCTGTTCTGCTGCTTTCAGTATTCTCCTTAAATACAACAAACTGCTTGTTGAATTCAAAACAAATGAACAAATTTCCGACATTCTTGTATTGAAACAATTGAACATTGAATTGAGCATAAAAAGGCACCACTAAAAAAGAATGACAGTTACATTTGAACTAGTGCTGTCAAAATAACGCGTTCATTTCGATTAATTAATCTGAGAAAAAAATAACGCGTTAAAAAAAAATAACGCAGATTAATCCATTCCATATTGAACTTTGCCCCGGAGCCGTTCTAGCCACTATTCGACTGTAAAATGAAGGAGGGAGACGAGAATGTGCTGCCTGTATCATTAATTGGAACATTTACTTATAAAAATCTTCTTCCTGAAGGGTTGGGTACCGAAATCCGGTGCTAATACGGCACAGGTGCCTTCACGACCTGTATCTACCAGACCGAATAGCAACGTGGATTTCGGCGCCTCATTCCGGTGCCACTGATATGTCTGCGCTTCTCTCGGATGCTCTGAAACAGACGTTACAGGCAACAGAAACATTGCTGCACGTGACGCTAGTTAACACTACACTCAACAGCAGCTAACGTTAGCCTACCGCTAGCTAGTAGCTGGATTAAACACGGTTACAATGCTGACAGCTAACGCTAAACGGTGTAAAGTGTGACTGTATTTTACTGTAGAGAGGATTCAACACTGGGATGTAACAATGTGCAGCTGCCGTTGTCGGAAAAACACAGAAGGTGCGTTCAATGAAACTGGTAACCTACAGCCTCATGGTGCATTCAAAGTTGTTGTTAAAGGCCCTTTTCCAATCTGGTGGTTGTTTTTCTCATTCAACAGCAATTTACTAGTGAAATAAGTTATTGTTATTACATTATTATTAAATCATTTAATTTTGACCATATGGCCTTAGCAATTAACAAGCCGTTCTTTTAATGTTGCAGACTGTTGTTTAATAGCCTACCCTTCTTTTTCCCCCCGTTTTTTCGGTTATCGGTTAAGGCACCGGGCAAACATTATGTATACGATTAATTTAGATGAATTAATCACAGAGTATGTAATTAATTAGATCCATTTTTTTATCGAGTGACAGCCCTAATTTTTACATTTTTAACAAGTTTTCTTCCGATATTTTCTTTCAACTTACAAAGAAATCTCGGACTGTCCTTAGCTATATGTCGCTCGATGGTGTTTTAAGCCCCCAATGTCTCCTTCCAGGCAGCGCTGCGACCGTTGACTTCAAGGCACCTAACCTTAACCCTAACCATAACCATAACCATTGCCTAATCCAAGGAGACGTTGGGGGGGCTTAAAATACCGATAAACCTATATGTCGCAGCCTTTCGCGATGCGTTTATTGCGCTAGTTGATATCACGATAACGATAAAAAACCAATATATTGTGCAGCCCTAATTACATTGCTGCTCCTGTTGACCAAGGTAAGATATTTTTTTGCTAGCGCCCTCTGGGCCGGCACCCCCACAGCAGCAGTACAGTGGTCTCTGTCTGAACATGGCCTTAGCGCTCATCAATCTACAAGAGTCCATGAAAGAGAAAATGACAGCAAACAAGGTTCTCTGCATTTCTTTAACAGAGGCAGCAGTGGTAAAATGATTAGGTGGTCACAACTGTGACATTTCTTCAGGGGTTTGTCTGTAGACTATAGGGTTAAGTACAGTATAGGGGTGAGTTATGATTGGAAACCTGCCAGTTATATTAAATCGCATTGTTACAGCTAAAGTCTCTCTGATCTTTCCCTTTTGATAGTGTAATTAAGACAGTTTTGCTTGATGAGAGGTCTCATAGAGAGCAGACTGTTTACATGCCCACATGTATAGATTTCTTCCTGTGAAATTCTGTGTTATTTCAGTTCAGGGGGGAGGAACAACTCTCCAGCTCTGCTTTGATGTTTGGAAATCTCCCACTGGCTCTGATTCAAGAACTCTCCGACTTGGAAGGGAAGAGATTTGCTGTAGAAGTTTGGAGCCAAAGCTGAAATGATTAGGCTTGCATTAGAGCGGGAGAATTGTAGCGTCAGCAATTTTTGATATAATGGGAGAGCTTCTAGAGGCTTCGTTTTCTATATCAAAAGTAATATCAGTCCGGTAATACTCTTTGTGAAAGTTTTACAGTTTGACACAGAAAATGGCAGATTCATCTTTGGTTTTTTTTCGTGAATTGATTCAGGGATGAATGTAAGTCTTTTTTAGTTAGTTAAGACTTCTGATACGTTGACTTGATTGTCCTCACCACGTCTTTGTGAGTCACTTGTTTCAGTCATATTGTCAGACCTTCGCAAACCCATTCCATTCAGATAACTGGATGTGTTCATGTGTCCACCAAGTACAGTTCATGGATCAGTCTTTGTTGTGGGTCGTCTCACGTACGCTATGCATATTTCTCCAGTGCATCGTGTTAGTGCTGACAGCCTCAACTTAAGCCAGTGCACTAAATCCATCTTGATCCAAAATCAGCGGGAAAGGGGATCTCGCTGTGACTGCTTAGACCTCTGTTGAAAGACCGTTTTGTAACTACAGGTGGAATATATCATGTTCAGAATGGCAGCTACAGCTAGATTTTTGAAGGCAGATACTGACATTTTTGACAAAGATGTCAGAAAGTTGTTTTTTCTTCTCTTTTTTTTTAAATATAGAATTGTGACAAATATATGTAGGTGTAAGTCTTATAACAGTTATACAGTAAGACTTTTTAGAGCTAAAAAAAAACTTGTCAGTGCCGTGCCTATGTATTTGCAACAAAGATCACTCTAATAAGTAAAATGTTTTGAAGGCAGCTAGCCAGGCTCCAAAATAACAATGACTTTGCGAATAAAACATGTTTTTCTTAAAGGTCCCATGACGTGCTGCTTTTTGGATGCTTTTATATAGGCCTTAGTGGTCCCCTAATACTGTATCTGAAGTCTCTTTTATATAGACCTTAGTGGTCCCCTAATACTGTATCTGAAGTCTCTTTTATATAGGCCTTAGTGGTCCCCTAATACTGTATCTGAAGTCTCTTTTATATAGACCTTAGTGGTCCCCTAATACTGTATCTGAAGTCTCTTTTATATAGGCCTTAGTGGTCTCCTAATACTATATCTGAAGTCTCTTTTATATAGACCTTAGTGGTCCCCTAATACTGTATCTGAAGTCTCTTTCCCGAAATTCAGCCATGGTGCAGAATTACAGCCACTAGAGCCAGTCCCACAATGAGCTTTCCTTAGGATGTGCCATTTCTGTGTCTGTAGCTTTAAATGCTATTGAGGAGGAGAGAGGTGGGGCAAGGTGGAGGGTGGGGGTGTGGCCTTGACCAACTGCCACTTTGCTTGTTTGAAAGCCATGATGTCTCTCTCTCATGTGTGGGCCAAATTCTCTGGGCGGGCAAAGCAGAGAAAGGGGAGGTAACCTTTCCCCTTATGACGTCATAAGGAACAAGATTCCAGATCGGCCCATCTGAGCTTTCATTTTCTCAAAGGCAGAGCAGGATACCCAGGGCTCGGTTTACACCTATCACCATTTCTAGCCACTGGAGGACCATAGGCGGGCTGGGGGAACTCCTAACTCCTAACTGTTAAAAAACCTCATGAAGTGAGATTTTCATGCCATGGGACCTTTTAAAACAAGGTTGATTTCATTCGGACTTGTGGCTTCTACAGGGGCATAAACCATTTCCCGATCTCGTAGCTCGTGGTCAGTCTACCTTGGGTGTTTTAGACATTTTTGCTAATAATCCAAAATCCTTACGGAAAATGAATGGGATTTTTACTACCGGAACCACACTATTGAGCTCTAACAACACGCAACAATCAGAAAACGCACACAAATAGACCACAACCACTTCTGTGTATTTATATCCTTAAATATTTTGTAATGTGCAATAAAGTCATTTACTTATTTGTTGCTCTACGTTAGTTGATTTCTCTTTTGGTACATATGTTTAAAGTCATTATGTACAATAATCAAATCATAGGAATACTATTAACGGTATTTTTGTTTGTCAGAATGTAAATTATTCAAGAAAAGGCCATATACTCAATGTCGTCTTATACTTCTTGCATGCAAAATAACCTATACACAAATGTGATATTAGAAGATGTCCCTCAACATTATTTACCTCGTTACAGCCATTTAGAGTTGCAATCTCAGCAGGGTTTGAGCACGATTTGAGCATGAAATGAAGCGTTTCGCAGCACTGATTGACGGTACCGAACATTATTCTGACAAGTGACAGAAGCCTGCGAGTCAGATACCGGTGTGAATCCTCTGTTCTTTCACTGTGTGGTTGAACTGTACAGGCAGCCAGCCCCACTGAGACAGAGAGTTCTCCAGAGCTGCTTCTCATTTAGAGAAAAATAGCACACAAGATGACTCACTGCAACACACACACACACACACACACACACACACACACACACACACACACACACACACACACACAGAATTGTTGGCGAGCACTGGGGGAAATCCTTTGTAGCGCCATGCTTTATGCTTTATCTCTTCATGGTCACACTGACATAAATCAGTGCTGTGTACTAGGGATGGGGGAAAAAATCTTTTCACGTGTGTTTCGTGACGTTTTTTTGGCAACCATTTTTTAAATTATTTTTCCCCCCAAGAATATATATTAAATTTTTTCTGTTCATGCTGTAGTGCTGAGAGTGACTACATCATATCAGTTTCCAGCAAAACGGAGCGAAAGCATAAAATGCAGAAAATCCATGTTACGTTCTTCTTTACAAATGAAATAAATGTCAGACTGACTGACTGAATGTCTCATAATATACAGTGGTCTCTAGTATATAGTGTATTTTTCAACTTTTGTTATTGATAAAGAAAATCGCGATACACAATACTATCGAATCGCAATACTCCTAGAATCACAATAAATGAAAATCGCAATACAAATCCAATCGGCACCCATGTATCACGAAAGAATCGAATCAGAAGGAAAGCATATCGTCCCGGGCCCTGCTGTGAACCCCCCCCTCTGTCGCCTGTGGTGTGTTTTTGTGTTGCTCGTGCCCCCGTCTGCTACTCAGACTGTTGCTCGTTTAATAAGCAGACATTTTGCGTTGACAAGTGAAATAAACTGTGGTGTGTGTGGCGGGGGTAAGGATAGGGTGAGAACAACTACTTTCCGACACAGGGTCAAGTGTGGTCTGATGGTTTGTTTATGAGAGTCGACGTCAACCATTACTTAAAGTTTGGGCTGTATAGCATATGGTCAGCGAGGACAGATGTTCTGTCAAAGAGTTTATGACCCCGTCGCTCGACCCACTGGCTGGCTGTGCATTTTATGGGCCCTGTGATGACAGAGGGTGGGGCTCACATGGACGTCGGGCCAGGGAAAGGGGAGGAAGAGTCAAACTGTGAGACAGAAAGGCCGTGAAAGAGGAAAAGGAAAGTCGGGAAGTAGCAAAAAAGGATACAGGAAGAGAAGAAAAGCCAAAATCCAGTTTGGACTGCCAGCAAAAGCGTGTGTTTTCTGATTTATGTCCAGCTGGAATACCTCAAGTCCCAAAGGCGAGCGAGGTAAGAATGAGGGCGAAAGTAGCTTCGCAACAAGTTAGTTAAAATGAGACTCAATTGCTCATGATTTTAACCTCTAATCTTGTAAATTACAGTTTGGTGAGTAACTGTACGTAAACACTGCCGCCGACTTGAGCTTCAAAGTTACAGGAAGTCATTCATTTTCAATGGAAGCCGGCTTCTCTCAGCTGCAAGAAGCGGAAAATCCGTCGACGTCGCGTTTTGGGCGTGTTGAGCGACCAGAGCGCCAAGCAGAAAGTTGAAGTTTGGTCAACTTTATGGTAATGAGCTATGACGCGGTTCAGCGGCAAACGACCAGCAACCAATCGGAATATAGACATCCTTCGCGCTGGCTGATTCCAGAGAACATAACGATGTAAACTTTCGTTCCTACCAAAACATTAGTTGTGGAGGAAAAGCTCATCATCGCTATTGCTGGGTTCCCTATAATTTATGATATGACGTTGTTTGCGTATAGGGACCAGTTTAAAAACGAGGCATGGGATAAAATAGCTGGGATAGTTGGCGTCTCGGGTGAGTTGGTGAAGTGCGTGATGTTTTTATTATTTAAGTACGTATGCTAATCTTCCTTGCTTGATGTGAATGTCCTGCCACAAAAGCTTCCCCGTACTTTTTGACAAGCGTCCTTGACAGGGCAGCCAGAGCTTCTTTTTCAGCTCAAGTCGACGGCGGTGTGTACGTACAGTAACTGGAACTCAGTTTCGTCTCGTCATCGAAATCGGAGTCACTTAAAATGTGATTGATACGATAATCCCGATAATTTCAATTTTTTATTCATTTCAATTTTATTTACAGTATCAAATCATAACAAGAGTTCTCTCAAGACACTTTACAGATAGAGTAGGTCTAGACCACACTCTATAATTTACAAAGACCCAACAATTCCAGTAAGTGGCCTTGACCAACTGCCATGCTTCGCTTGTTTGCAAGCCATGATGTCTCTGTCTTTCTCATGGGTAGGCCAAATTCTCTGGGCGGGCAAAGCAGAGAAAGGGGAGGTAACCTTTCCCCTTATGACGTCATAAGGAGAAGATTCCAGATCGGCCCATCTGAGTTTTCATTTTCTCAAAGACAGAGCAGGATACCCAGGGCTCGGTTTACACCTATCACCATTTCTAGCCACTGGGGGACCATAGGCAGGCTGGGGGAACTCATATTAATGTTAAAAAACCTCATAAAGTGAAATGTTCATGCCATGGGACCTTTTAAGTTAATAACCTGAATGTATTGATATGATATGAATGTAAGAGGAACTGGAGAATGTGGCCCCTGAAACTGCAGAGAGAAGACGTGTCACTCTGTTGGAGTTGTGTGAACTACAGAAACACTCAGTACAGAGTGGAGCTTCTTCCTTTAAAACAGATCTTCGGCTGCAGACAGCACAGACAACACAGAGTTTATTTCTGGCCTGTTATCAAGTTAGTCATGGAGTTAACAATAATCAGCGACAGACTAATATGACCTACCAGTACCTATACCAGTTTGTCATAAGGTTTGGGGACTCACAAGAGACCGATCACAAGCCGACATACCATATGTAATCCAACTCAGGAACGCCTTTCACTACTCACTACTCATCATCATCAAAGCATTGAGTCCAAAATATTGTGAAATTTGTCTTTTGCATGTGCTTGCAAGTATGTGAATATGTTGGTTATGTGATCCAGGGCTAGGTGGTGAGAGAAACGGGGGGGCAGAGGCAGTGTAAAAGGAGTTTTATATTTCATTCATGCTTTTGTTTGGTTTTGTGTTGGAGCACAGACATTTCATGATGTATCAGTAAGGGATTCTGATCTATGGATTGTGAAGAGCTTTGAATGCAATATTTTTCATTATTTTGATGAAGCCAAACAGCGAATACTTCCTCAGTCTGTGACACCTTGTGCTAGCAGTGTTGAGTTTTGTGAGAGCAAACCTTGTAGATACAAACAACAGCTTCTACATGCTTGGATCTATGAAACTGATTGCACAGAATAAGTACTCGTGTACTGTTTTTGTTATGGTTTTTTCCACACACATGCTGGTGCTGCTGGGTGGAGTTGCTGCACCAGCATAAATATACACATGCTGGAACTGAATATGTGGTGGAAAAGAAGACAGATTTTTACATTTTAAAGTTTAGTTTAGGCCGTACAGGAAAAAAACTACAGCACATCCACACCCACCCAGAGAATTGTTTTACTAGAGTGGTGGGGGAAAAAAAAGGGAGCTCCCATGCAAGTTAGTGCAGGCTAACAATGAATGACACTATTTTACACATTCCTACATGGATGTTGACAAATGTGCTAATGCTCTCCCCCTACTGTCTCATTGAAATGAATGAGCGTGCACAGTGCCTTCTCACCTAGTGTAAATGTCTGAACATGGCCTTTGTTTGTCTTTGTGGTCTTTTGTGCATGCCCACTCATGGAAGCATTTACTGTATATGGCCCTTCTAGGGTTGTGACTAGAGACCCTTTTGAGTGAACTGGACCGTTCTCAGCGTTATCTCATGATATGAGACATGATAAGCTGATCACGGCTGTAGCTAGTCTGGCTATCACCAGACCAAGCTCAATCTTTTAAGATTGAACATTAGTCTGGGGTGTCTGCTCTGTATTTTCTACTGCGCAAGAGGTGTGATCAACGGGCATAGTTCAAATGACTCTGTACGCAATTGGATAGTCCTTCAACCAATCAGACCAACGATCCGGGTGACGTACTTTGCAGAGCCACCAGCGGGGCTAGCTGGTAAATTAGGCTTTTACCAAAGCCGGTCGGTAGTAAGGTAGTAACACATCCTTCTTTTGTAGGAATTGTTCCAGGGCATCAGCGGCAGCGGCATCAACGGGTTGCTGCGCTTCGGTGGCCGCCATGTTGAAAGTAAACATAAAGCTGCTTGCCTTCGCTTCTCTATCGTCGTCGTGTTAAACCCGCCAATACCATGCCAGGTGGATAAGCCAGTTTGTGATTGGGCTGGACAGGCAGCTTGCAGATAGTGAGGAGATGTTTGCTGTATGTGACAAAAAATGTTGTAGCCTAAAAAACGCGTGACATCGCTTAGAGCACCTTTAAACTACTAACTGTTTGAAGAACCGATTATTCGTCTAATCATTTTCGATCGCAAATGGGACAGAAGAGCTAGCTATCCAGAATCAGCTCTGCTTTGGAAACATTCGTCTCTAAGCCTGTCTGCTGTGTCGTCTCTGTCCTTTTAGGAGCTGGCCGACCTCGCGCCAGGAGGATAAGCCAGTTTGTGATTGGTCCCCGCAGATTTGTAACGGAAGCAGGATTGAAAAATGTATTAGGTTTCCAGCCTGAGCTGCAGGGCGAAATCAAATCGGGTTTAGTTGCCCCTGATAAGGTGGGAAACTTCAGCTTTATGTGTCTTTTATGGAACTATGACCCAGGAACCAAAGCTTTGGTCAAAAGTTCTTGGAAAATGTGACTAATGGCGCCTTTCCCCAATGTCGGTCTGTCCGAACAACAATTGTCCGACTACATTTTTTGTACAGCCCTATTTCTGATACCGTTGTGGCAGAAATGTTGCCATGGTGGGCCGCCACTACAAAACCAACATAGAGGAAACACTGGTGACACTAGCTGAGTCCTTTCATCTGCAACCAAACAGAGGAACGTCTGCACTTCGTCACTTAGCGGTTTTGTGGGGCTGCAATTTGTTTAAAATCTGGGGAGAGTGAATAAAAACCTGCAGTCGCTATTGACAATAGCTTGGCCTATTTCTTTAAATGGCGGGTTTGTGCAGGATGTCCCGTGTCACGCTAGTGGCGATTCTTTCCGACCAATCGGTAGTCGGCAGTGTTTTAATTAAACCTTCTGGTATCGGCTCAGCTCACTTAGAACCTCGGATGTGATCGTACTAAAATAAGCACCAGGTACTATCTGGAACTTTTGCTGATGGAAATCCAAAAAAGGAGCGTGTTGATTTGGGGTAAGGCAGAGCTGTACCATGCAGTGGACCACAGCATAACTCTCCCACCCTATTTGAGGATGGCCACATATTTGAAATCACAAACTTGCTTAGCTAGATTTACATCTTAGGTCTGATAACCCCAGCGTGCTATGTTCACGTGTACTGTTATTTTAGTTATCAGGTCTTTGTAAAAAGAAATCGCAGACTGGCTTGTACATTCTCTTTTCAGCATGGCTGGGGGTTTGCACTGCCCTAATAATGGAAGAACAATGTAAACAATGTGATTGTGAGAGTTTATTACATGGATCATTATCATTTCACACATCACATTTATCTGTTATTTTTGTTTTTATAGTTTCAAAAATATCAGGTAGACAAAATATATTAAGATGAGGCAATATTTGGTCTTAAAATGTGGAGTGTACAATCTCTAAGGCCTGTATCAACACATGGCAGGGCCATCTTCCCCATAATGTGCTTGTAATGTTCTTGTAACAGCCAGATGTGAAGGCTGTCCTGTGTGTGTTTGTGTCTTGTACTAGTCCCAATAGATGCGATTAGTGTGGGTATAGCATCCAAAGCCTGCCAGCTCTTTTCCAGGCTTCCAGGTGTCTCATCTCTCTGACCCTAAAATGTAAAATGCAGTGAATTTTAAGTGTGTGTGTGTGTGTGTGTGTGTGTGTGTGTGTGTGTGTACACTGTGGTCTCATTGAAATGAATGAGTGCACAGTGCTTTCTCACCTAGTGTAAATGTCAGTCTGAACATGGCCTTTGTTGAGTCTTTTGTGCATGCCCACTCATGGAAGCATTTACTGTATATGGCCCCTCTTTCAGGGCAGGGTTGTGACCAGAGACCAGATTGAGTGGACTGACCCCTTGTCAGCATTGGGCCCCATTCACACTGCATGAAAACGCAGGTCTTTCCATTCATTTCGAATGGGGGTAGTGCGCTTAGGCTGCGGCGGGGGGCTGATAAACTGACCACGGCTGCTCACAGTTCCACCACTGATTGGATCCTCTTTAAAAATTCCTGACTGTTCAACAGTCTGCCTGTTGCCCTTCCTGATGGTCTGTTGTCCCTGTCCTGTAGCCATGAAACCACCACTTTACAAGCATGATTTGTCACTGATGACTGATGTTGGGTTCAGGCCAGAGTCATTTGTAATGGCACATTTCATAGCAACTATACTGTACTGAGCAAGAGGTTGTCATACGTGTCAAATGGCTCTCCATCATTTCGCAGACTAATTCGGGACATCACATTGTCATGGTGGCGTGTCCCTGTGCGTCTGGAGGAGAAAATAACTTAACTTGAAGTTATCACCAGGGGAGAATCCCATGACCGATTTGTCCCGGCCAGCTCAAGTCATGAACACTTGTATTGTTAGCTATTTTTATAGATGCACGAAATGATTTTTCCGATGGATTGTCCCACCTCTCTCGTCTGCTA
Organism: Sander vitreus; assembly: GCF_031162955.1. NCBI lineage: Eukaryota > Metazoa > Chordata > Actinopteri > Perciformes > Percidae > Sander > Sander vitreus. Next base: position 6,077,630 of record NC_135855.1, on the reverse strand, counting down.
AATCAGCCATTTATAGGCCTTTTCAAACCAGAGAAACTTTTTTTTCTAAGAACCCCCTTTGTATTGTGTCCGCACCGCAAAACTACGAACAATCGTAGTTATTAAAAAAAACGCTGTTTTAGAGACATTTTTAGCTCCTACCTCAGAGTAGATACTCTCCCAGCACAAGAGGAACGTTAGGTTACAAGGTAACCTCGGTTCTCTGAGTGAAGAGAATATCTCTCCAGGGCACGGCCGCTCGGATACCGTTCCAATCAATGTAAGTCAGTGAACCCATGCACACCTGGACCTTTTATGCCCAAGCACGGGCCACGTAGTGGTGTGTCTTAACGTGGAATCCACGTCAACTGCCCCAGTGGGTCAGTCCCCCATACATACAGAATATGTAACTCTGTGGAGAGAGAGAGTCTCGATACGATAGAGAACTTTGTACAGTCATTGGTCCAGATAAGTGTATGTCAGTGATTGATTGATTGATTGATTGATCACATGAGCCAATGCAGCACCGGAAACCGTCATTTTTAACCGCTAGCTAACAAGCCAGCTGCTAAAATGGTAAATGTACTTCAGTTGATCCAGACTAGGGTAAGGGTTTTGTCTTCATTTTACATTTTTACAGCAGTTGGCTCCCCTGACTCCTGCTCTCATACCAGTTTCACTAAAGCTTGGAATTTAGACTCAGACTGCAGCTTCATTTTGCACATAAAAAAATCTGACTTTTTGAAAATGCCACGCCACAGGCTTTGCAGTTGTTCCGCCTTCGTGGCTTGACTACGTAGTGCAGTACACAGTGTACGTACTAAGGATTTTAAGAATTTCCACGCTTCCAGATTTTTCCTTCAATCCCTTTTCATGTGTTAATTATTTTTACAATGTATCAGTTCAGTTGTAACTGTTATTTGTTAGAGAGTTGAATCAACACCGATGACAAAAATGAACAAATATTCAAAGACCTGCTGGAAACGATTTTCAAACCATGTGTCCTCCATAAAGCTATGAAAAATAATAAGAGCATGGAACAGCTGTTTAGGCCTTCATCCAAAGCAAATTCAATATATATTCAAAGCCCAAAAATGACTTTGGTATATTACCAAAGTGTGTGAAATTCGATGTAGTATGCACGCCAGGCGGCTAGGTGGCACTGCCACACAACACCACCAAGTCCACGCGCCTACGTAGAACCTTCCTTCTACTTCTTCTCCTTAGTAGCGCGAAACCAAAACATGTCGAAGCGAACAACAAAAGCTGACAATTTTGTCTGGACAGACGAGGAGGTGGAGTTGCACGTTTGTCTGACGATGACCGACACAGTCGACCGTGATAAGCCACAGCACAGCACCCACGGGAGCACTACCAATATCCTGAGCCTCGCAGCCCTTCAGCTGCTGCTTGAGAGCGAGAGGCAGCGGGCAGAGGAGGCTGAAGCAGACCCTCCTCTGTCTCGCTCTAGATTAATATGAGTTCCCCCAGCCTGCCTATGGTCCCCCAGCGGCTAGAAATGGCGATAGGTGTAAACCGAGCCCTGGGTATCCTGCTCTGCCTTTGAGAAAATGAAAGCTCAGATGGGCCGATCTGGAATCTTGTTCCTTATGACATCATAAGGAGCAAGGTTACCTCCCCTTTCTCTGCTTTGCCCGCCCAGAGAATTTGGCCCGCCCATGAGAGAGAGACATCATGGCAAAGTGGCAGTTGGTCAAGGCCACACCCCCACTCTCCACCTTGCCCCACCAAACCCAGAGAAGAGAAAGCCGTCTCATGCTGGATATGAGGCGGGGGGGGGGGGGAGCAGAATGCATGTTTCAACATGTTGTTAAAGAATTTTCATGTTAAAATGTAAAAGACCGAAATAGACAAAAAATAGTAATCTGACTTTTAATGCTTTGTCAATAAAACCTGCTCCTCATTAACTGTGAATCTCAAATTTCTCAAAATAAAAGATAATTTAATTCAAAGCAATGTGTGGACATTGTGTGTGTGTGTGTGTGTGTGTGTGTGTGTGTGTGTGTGTGTGTGTGTGCGTTCCTAGAGCTGGTCTGACAGGAGGTTTTCATCAAGAGTGCTTTTTATTTATATTTCTACAAGTGTTGGATTTCTGGTTGACCGTCTGTGACCGCTGCCTTGGACTTGATTGCGCTCAAAGGCAAATACATTCATTTTTCATTTTTCTCTCTTGTTATTGCTGCGGTGAACTCTGTCAGTCCCTCCTCATACCCCCCCATCCTCCGCTCACTTTATTTCCTTCCCATACTTTGACCCAGGTTTAGGGGTTTTCTTGAATAGGCTTGGCGTTGTGTGAGTGTGTGTGTGTATATGGCTGCCAGCTAGCTACTAGTCTATGTCGACGACGTTTTATTTCTGGGATTGCGCCAGTGCCGCCGGGAATTCGGCCGATGTCCCCCACCTTCCTCTTCATTTGTGTTGGCGTTCTAAACTCCAGTGGATTTATGAGGACTACGGTTAACTGCTCCTCAGATCTCTGCAGGGTAAATCCAGACAGCTAGCTAAGACCATCTGTCCAGTCTGAGTTTTCTTAAAACGTACTTGTTCCACCAAAACAAGTTCCTTCCAGAGGCTATTTTGCAGAGGCACCGGTGCTTAGCACCGCCCAAGATGATTGTGATTGGTTTAAAGAAATGCCAATAAACCAGAGCACATTTTTCTCCCATCCAGGAATGCTGTGTGGACTAGCCAGACCTGGCAATGTGAGACTAGCTACCTACTGTCTACTGTCTACCTGATAAAGTGGCATGGGGCACTTTCCATAAAATCATCTCTCAATGCATATCAAAGCAGCTATTAGGCTAACTGAAATAAAACCATGCCAATCTCTAGGTATGGTGAACGGTATGTGATGATGTGGGGCTATTTTAATTCCAACTTTATCAGGATGCATAGTATCCTGGATCCATGAAATAACTGGCCTTTAAAAATAAAAATCTGCCTGCCTCTATGGGAATTTAACATAGGGGTGTACTTACTTATGCCCCCTGTATTTTAAGGAAGAACATTTATTTATTTAGGATACATTATTCATTCACAAAGAAAATTGGTGTCCTTAAAGGTTGGATTTTTCCTCCATTTTTTTTAATTAAGGCATTAAGATGAATTTCCAAAAGTTGATTTTTTTTTATTCCTCTTTTTAGTCAACTTTAGCATGGGTTCATAAACTTATGAGTGCCACTGTATATTCAATTGGGTTGGGTAGCGAAGCCTGGTGCTAATATGGCAGTGGTGCCTAAACGTCAGGAATCTACCAGACCGACTAGCAATGTGGATTTCGGTGCCTCATTTCGTTGCCACTTAAATGCATGCCCTGCTCTCTCGTGCTCCGAAATGGACGTAACACGCAACAGAAGCACGTCTTTGAAAAACCAATTGCGTAAGTGGGCCCCAGAGGATAAGGGGTCAAACGTTAGTGGGTTTTGGCAAGAAAAAAGTTTGAGAAAGTCTGGACTAGAGGATACGATTTGGAACTGGAGAAGCTGGATTAGTCACAGTGGGATTCTGAAATACAGCTTATTGGGGATAGAGATGAAGTCAAACTCAGGGTAGCTTCTCTCCCTCGTCGCTCTTTGTTTACCTCGCTGCTCAGGAAGAAATATTTGATTCAGCTGTTGCCAGTGTTCTGTGGCTCTGACTGTTGATCTCCTTTTTGTTCAAGCCTCGTTCCAACAATATTGTGTTTGTCTTGTTTCCACAGCTTGGCACTACAGTTGGTGCAAACAGGAAGTATAATGTTGCCTTGGAATCAGTGGGTCCGTCCCAATACTACAAATATTTTGCGGTTACTCTCCGAGGACACACTTGGTTAATGAGGCCGTCCTGAGACTCGTACAAATACACGGCTCAATGAAGCTCACATCTTTGTCGGTTCTATTTATCTTCCATTTATTTAGGATCAGTCACACGGTATTGCAGCTCCAAGCAGATGGCAGTGAAGGCAAACACGCAATCAGGACCTGAGAGGAATAATAATAAACTGTCATTAATAAAGCAATTAAATTGATTTATCCAGAGCTAGGGCTGTAGCTAACGATTACTTTCATCCTTGATTAAATCTGTTGATTATTTTCTCGATGAATGGATTAGTTGTTTGGTCTATACAATGTCAGAAAATGGTGAAAAATGTGGATCAGTGTTTCCCAAAGCCCAAAATGACGTCCTCAAATGTCTTGTTCTGTCCACAACTCAAAGATATTCAGTTTACTGTCACAGAGGCAAGAAGAAAACTAGAAAATATTCACATTTAACAAGCTGACATCAGAGAATTTGGACGTTCTTAAAAAATGACTCGAACCGATTATCGATTATCATATTTAGGTGCCGATTAATTCAATTGTTGACAATTAATCAATTCATCTTTGCAGCTCTAATCCAGAGGAACGTGAGACAGAGGCAGCAACATATTATTTAGAATGGTTTCTCTCTAAAGTTTTTTTTTTTTTTTTTTGCAAAGGAATATATTTCTCCAAATGATTGCTAAAATAAAATGTAATATTTATGTTGACAATGTCAGATTTGCGCTATTGTTCTTTAAGAAAAATATAAATAACTCAGGAATGATTGCCGATATTCAAGTGCTCATATTATGCTTTTGGGCTTTTTCCCTTTCCTTTATTGTGTTATATATCTTTTTTTGTGCACGTTATAGCTTTACAAAGTGAAAAAGCCCAAAGTCTATCCCAAAGGGACTTACCATCTCCAACAGAAAACACTGTTCACAAACTGCTCCAAACAGCTCTGTTGTAGTCCAGCCTTTACTTCCGTGACGAACGTGCGTCACTTTGTAACACACGTTATAATGCTCACCTAGCTGCTAGCGTGGCACGCCCTCATACTCTGCTTCTGACTGGCTAGTAGTCCTTACCTAGCTACTGCGCATGTGCGACTCCCAACAAAGATGGAACAGAAGTGAGATGTCTCACTCTGTAGCTAAAACAGAGAGCTCAACACACAGGGTGAAAAGAGGAGCTGCAGCAATGTGCAGTACAACAAAAATATTGTTGTATATTGTGTATATATATGTGTTTTTTGAAAATGAAACCACATAAACCTATTATGATACAACCTCCTAAATACAATTATCAACCTGAAAATGAACATAATATGAGCACTTTTTAAGTGACTTTCCTATGAATAATAAGGGTATTCACTGAACACAGTGCGACATCAACTTCTTCATAGCTGCTGATACGGCCTATATTAAAACCAGCATACAGACTGTCCCTTCACCGTCAACATCTGGACTGATGTGCTACACTGGACTGTGGTGAATTGTGGGATACGCCTTGGTATGACGGAAGCAAAAGTATGCATCAAGTGAGGGTTACTGTTGGTGAAATTTTTCAGACGCTGCTACCTAGGGGTGCCTAAACGTGCACTGGGACAGACCCAGTGTATGCTCTTGATCATGTATACCTGTAAAGGTCCACTAGTGGGTGTGGAGGTCGAATTGGTTAAAGGCAGTGACACGTCAACCCGATAATCGGCCGTCAGACAGTCTGGCGAGGTCAGTGACTGGAGTCTGTTCGGTGTTTTCCGTGCCGTCGTCAGTCAGAGGAGCTGTCGGCCTTCATTTTGGCCGACCTGACATGTTGCGTCGGAGGGCGGGCAGTCGGACTCCATGACCAATCTGATTGGTGGAGTGCTAACCTGGAAATGACGAGCGAGATGAGCGTGACTAAGCCTCTCAAAATCGGACGAAAGTCTTTTAAACTGACCTTTGTCGATCTGAAATGAAGACAGATTCAGCAACCGCACGGCCTATTTCTCCCTTAAAATGTTTTCAGAAACACGTTTCAGTGAACTATTTTAGTAAAATATGAGATCGTATTCTAGCAAGCCGCCATGACGGTCTGTCTTTAAATTTCCAGAGAAACCAGACCCACGTGACGCGTTCGTCCAATCAACTGCCAGTTTTCATTCAATACAGATTAGCGCCGCCTGTTATGGAGACGTATTACATGCTCAAGTCGGCGTCGTTTCGGTGTGTTCTGAGGGACTTTTTGGACCTCGGCGAACCGTCAGTCCGACTGCCTTTAATGCCAACGGTCGGCCAACGTCGGGTTAGTGTGTCAGGGGCTTAACAGAGACGAGTAGTGCTGCACAATATCATTTTATGAGGAAAATATCTAATTGCGATTATTTAGACTGATATTGCGATATGATTCACGATATTGGAGGGAATGATCATTTTTGTATCATTATTGTCATTTTCATTGAAAAATGTTAAAATTAAAATGAATATAGTGCGATTTGTGCGAGGATCTGTACCAAACAAACAGGTTTTCTTTAGCCTGTAGGATAGGATTTGTAGTCCGGGACGTCTCTGCAGCTCCGAATGGTTTGACACATATTTTGCCTTTTAACAAATATTTGCAATTTAAATATTGCAGTAGTCCATAGTCTCTATATATCCTCAGAGAGGAGGCAACATGGGCAAAAACAAATGTTGAAGTGATTTTTCCCGTCCACCAAGCTGCTGATGCTGCTCAACCCAGCTTCATTTCCTCTCCTTTTCTTCTGGTTCCATGCGAGTTCTTCCCACAGTTCCAGATCTCCTCCGGAACTTCCTCTGCCTCCTCTGGAGGGGGAGGGGGGGGAGCAGGAAGGAGCAGAGCTTTTCTTGGCCCAGAGAGTTTGAGGCCAACTTCACCACAGCCAGAGATGGGATTTTTCTTTTTGGGATTTCTTAACCCAAACCTGGCACCGACAGTGGAGATTAGATCACGGCTCGCCCACAGCTCCCCGAGGAGAGATTTAGTCGTTTCACAATACAACTGGGCTTTAATATGATACACCAAAGGAAAATAGCCTACAAACAGAAACTATATATCTTGCCAATGATTATAAATCTCCATATTGGTGGAGTTTATAATGAAGTTAAGATAGAAACACATACACTGTGTGCAATTTTATTTTATTTACTTTTTTAATACGTTGAGGCCATCAGTGCAAAGTTTAGGTGTTCCCGTGACGTTTACAGTCTATGGTTCAGACTCAAACACACGGAGCTCTGAAGCAGACCTGTGCGTCGCTTAGGGTCCACCGTCGCTGTAAAAACAGAGATGAGCAGCGCGCCTTCCGTGGTCTGTGCTGCTTCAGGTTTATAACGGACGCGCTCTGCTGTGGAGCTGCTGCGGCAGACGTGTCGCGTTTGAGCTCCGTGTATTTCGGCCGTAGTTTCGGTTTTCCATCTCCGACGTAGAGCAGCGTACAGCCACTTCCCTAAACTTTCGCTCATTCAGAGACCAGAGTCTCCAACAGGGCTCTGAGTCTGTCAGGAGGTCTGAGATCTACCGCATCAGCAGAGCAGTCACGTAACACACAGCAGACTGTGGTGCAGGTAGATTATATTATTATTATTTCTGAAATATAGTGACTTTATTCTTTTAATAGCCTATTATAACTGTATTGTTCTGAAAATATCACGACTCCTCCAAATCTCAGAGAACACAGATGGGATGAGTTATATTTTGAATGTGCACAAAGTTTTGAGCGTGAGCAAAAATCTTGCTCACATCTGAAATATGACAGTCCAGGGGTTTATTAATTCATCAAAATGAATTCATGTATCATTGAGGTGATTAATTGTCATGTGAGATTAACAAGAAATGTATCTTTTTAGATAAAACAGATGTTGACAAACTTTCCTTTTGGGGACAACATTTGAAATTGGGAAAAATTTCAAGTTGGAAAAAAGGTGATCAGATGTCCATATATATATATATATATATATATATATATATATATATATATATATATATATATATATATATATATATATATATATATATATATATAATGTGTGTGTGTGTGTATATATATATATGTGTATATATATGTGTGTGTATATATATATATATATATATATATATATGTGTGTATATATATAGATATATATATATATATATATATATATATATATATATATAGTGTGTATGTATATATATATATATAGTATGTATGTATATATATATATATAGTGTGTATGTATATATATATATAGTGTGTATGTATATATATATAGTGTGTATGTATATATATAGTAGTGTATGTATATATATATGTGTATGTATATATATGTGTATATGTATATGTATATGTGTATGTATATATGTGTGTGTGTATATATATATATATATATATATGTATGTATATGTGTGTGTGTGTGTGTTATGTAATGATGTGTTATCATTGATTTTCTTCTGATAATAACGGAGTTCCATATCTTCCTGTTGCTGTGTTCCTGTCTCCAGGCTGATCACTGACTAGAAGAGGATGATGCTCTCCTGAATCCCACCCGCTCACAACCCCCCCCCCCCCCCCCCCCCCTCCATTCCCCTCCCCACAGCCCCTCCCCCAATTTTCATCCACCAAACCACCGCCTCCATCATGAACCACACCCCCAGCCCCCACCTGTCGGACGGCGGTAAGTCGGCCGGAGGCGGCCTGCTGTGCAGCCTGGGCCTGGGGTCCGACAGGGGGATCCGCTCCCCGGACAGCTTCACCCACACCCCCAGCCCCACCGGAGAAACGCCCAGCTCCAGCCCCCCGCTGCTGCTGTCCCCCGGGCTGGGAGGCTTTGGCCTGGGGTCCCTGGGGGCCATGGGCGAGGGAGCCGGGGCCGACTGGGAGAGCAGGGAGGAGCTGAGGCTACGGGAGCTGGAGGAGGCTCGGGCCAGAGCCGCCCAGATGGAGAAGACCATGAGGTGGTGGTCGGACTGCACCGCCAACTGGAGAGAGAAGTGGAGCAAGGTGGGGGAGTCTAGTGGATACTGAAGTCCAGCCGAGAAAATAGATTGTGAAAAGCTGTGAATTACTATATACAAAGTCAAACATTTCTAAATCCAAATGTTAGGCCTTAAAAAGTCTAAAATTCACTGAAGTATTTTGTTCCTTTGTTCTTCATTTTCCTACTTCCATGTCAGGCTAACTCTAATGCTCATTTTATTTCGCTGTATTAGGACTACAAATGAGAACAACATGCAAATTATATTGCAGCCAATCAGCTTTCGTGTTATTGGCGCGAGTCAATTTCGGATTGTACCACAGGCGGATTTTATTCTTCAGCTAAGGGGGAAGTGCACGTTTAGTGATACTTGGCTTGAAAAAAAACTGAAGTTAGGGCTCAATTGAGGTTGTGATAAAGGTCTTAATTGTCATTCATAACAATCTTAAAAAGGTCTTAAAAAGTCTTAAGTTTGACTCGGTGAAACCTGCAGAAACTCTGTATATAGCGATGGCTTAAGATCTATCTGTTCACGCACAGACTTTCATCATTCCCAATCAGCAAAATTGTGCCAGATTTATTTAAGTCATGTGCATTATTTTGAAGGTTTTTTTAGTGTTTTCACTCACTTTTCTTTACTTCATTGCATTGATGTGTGTTTATGTGTTTTAAGTTAAAATTGACAGAATACATTTGACTTCAGATGTAATAACCCACAGTTGTAAACCTACTGCTCTAAATTATCAGTCTGACATAAGGTTGCACTAAAGGCCCGGACACACAAAGCCGATAATCGGCCGTTGGACAGTCTGGCGAGGTCGGTGACTCGAGTCTGTTCGGGGTGTTCCGTGCTGCCGTCCGTCCGAGGGGGCATCGTCCTTCATTTTGGCCGATTTGACATGTATAATCGGTGGGGCGGGCCCTGCCGGCAGTCGGACTCAAATGACCCATCTGATTGGTAGAGTGCTGACCCGGAAACGGGGAGCGGAATGAGTGTGACTATCTCAAAATCTGACGAAAATCTTTTAAACTGACCTTTGTCGATCTGAAATGAAGACAGATTCAGCAACTGCACGGCCTGTTTCTCGCTTAAAATGTTTTCAGAAAACACTATTTTAGTACAATATGAGATCGTATTCTGAACAAGCCACCACGACAGTCTGTCTTTGAATTTCCGGAGAAACAAGACCCACGTGACGCGTTCGTCCAATCAGCTGTTGGTTTTCATTTTTGGGCGACAGTACAGATTAGCGCCGCCTGCTGTTATGGAGTGGTATTACGTCTTGTCGCTTTGGTGCGTTCCGAGGCACTTTTTTGACCAATGTGGGGAGACTGATCAGCCCAACTGCCTTTTTTGCCAACGTTTGGCCGTCGGCTCTGTGTGTCCAGGCCTTAAGGTCTGGCAAAGCGAGACTAACTTAACTGTAATATGCAAAATAAAGTGCCTAATATTAATTATAAGCAAATTTCCGAGAATAATAATTTAAAAAAAAAATTTATAACGCGAGAAACCAAAAGGCTCGGGGCTGATTCATTTACCTTGTATCGTCTGGCAGGTCCGCGCCGAGCGTAACCGCGCGCGCGACGAGGTCCGCCAGCTGAGGCAGCGGCTGGACACCCTCACCAAGGAGCTGACCAGTGTTCGGCGCGAGCGGCAGGAACTGGCCTCCGAGAACGAGACGCTGCGGCTGGAGACGCTGCGTCTCCACGGTGGCCACACCGCCGACGCTCCTCCTCCGTTGGCCACTTCTCCGTCCTCCTCCTCCCCGGCACACCCTCGCGGTGGCGCCTCCTCCTCCTCCTCCTCTCCATCCATACCTCCCTCCTCCCCCGCCTCCTCCTCTCAGGTCCACGCCGACGGGAAGCTGGACGGGGTGAACCGGGTGGGGGAGGGACCCCCGGGGTCTCCAGAGCCAGAGCCGGTGAGGGACGTGGACTTGGACAGACAAAAAATGTCTCAACAGAAGGTGAGTCTGCGCTGTACATTTATTTTTGTTCACCTAGTGTCATGGTGATTCAATGTTTGTTTTTTTGTGGACGTTTTGGAAACTAAAGGTTAGTCAAAAAAAAAAAAAAGATTGACAGACCAATCAATAATGAAAAAAGTTGCTGTTCTAGATCCTATGAATAGCAGGTTCAGCTGACTTTTTAATTTTTTTGTTTGATGTAGGGCTGGGCAATATATCGACATATGAGGCTAGATATCCTCTTAAATTGTGAAGTAAAGTGTTGTCTTTTCCCGGTTTTTCAGGCTGCATTACAGTAAAGTGATGTCATTTTATAAACTTACCAGACTTACTCTAACTCTTTTTTTTTTTAAGATTATGTTTTTGGGCATTTTTAGCCTTTATTTGGATAGGACAGCTGAAGACATGAAAGGGGGGGGATGACATGCAGCAAAGGGCCGCAGGTCGGAGTCGAACCCGTGGCCCGCTGCGTCGAGAAGCAAACCTCTATATATGGGTGCCCGCTCTACCAACTGTGCTATCCGGGCGCCCTAGACTTACTAACTCTTGTATTATTTGCCCTTACCCACTTAGTCATTGTATCCACATTACTGATGATTATTTATCAAAACTCTCATTGTGTTAGTATTTTGTGAAAGCAACAATAGAACTAGGGCTGTGCAATTAATCAAAATGTAATCGTGATTACGATTTTGGCTCCCAATGATCACAAAAACAGAATAATCGAGAAAACCTATTATTATTGTTATTATTATTATTATTATTATTATTATTATATTCATTTTTTTTTACTGTTGATTTATTTAACTTTTTCCACTGTTTTTTTAAGTTCAATAATTGCAACATCGTTCCAGAAGTCAACGAGTAATCGCGTTAAATTATCGTGATTTCAATTTTGACCGAAATAATTGTGATTATATTTTTTTCCATAATTTTTCCAGCCCTATAGTCAACCCTACAATAGCGCCGCAATATCGACATTGATGTATTTCATCCAAAATATCATGATATTTGATTTTTTTCTAGTCTTAATGTTTAATAGGCATGTCGGTTGTGTTCTGTGCTGCTGACGTTTGCCTATTATCAGTGTGCTCATGCCATCGTCTGCTGCTACAGTGTATGGACAATGAGACCCGAGCATCAGTGGATGTAGGCCAGACTGGCTGCTGGTAGATCGCTCACCAAAAGTGTGTGTGTGTGTGTGTGTGTGTGTGTGTGTGTGTGTGTGTCCGTGTCCGTGTCCTATTTAAGAGACCCTACCCAGGTGCGCACACACTTTCTCATATCATGCATGCATCTCCCTGAGGTCTCAGTGATGCTGCAGTACTTCTTCTCTGTCAGTATGTTCCGTCCCGAACCTAAAGCCTATCTAGTGCTTTCTAAACACAGAGCTGACCTGCTGCTTCGCTCATCCTCCTTCACGCTGACACACGAGACACTCGTGAGAAGATTTTAATCTGGTGTGGGATGTTAGCATAATAGCATTAAGCACCATCATGGGTCATGTTTCAGCCTTCAACCACTCTAAAACACTCTGGGGAGGCCTTTTTTATTCTGAAGATACAGAGAGCCAAAGTGAAGCAGGAACTTCTGGAACTCCAATTACTGAAAAGTCCAGCCCTACAACATAACCTTACTCAACAGTACGTTGTGTGGTTCCCTCACGTCATATTTAAAAAAAACAAAAAACCTATCATTACCTATGTCATATTTAGATTTTTTAGTAAGTCTTTAAGGCACAGCATTATTGTGGGTTAGTCTTGCATTGCCAGCTCTGTCTCCACAGTGCTGTGGAGGAAGGTCTAGCTACACCACAGATACATTCTGGGATTGGAGAAAAATAAAGGCTCTGAGTTGTTTGCATTTCTTTAAACCAATCAGAATCGTCTTAGGCTGCGCTAAGCTTCCGGACGCAGCGACGGTGGCTTTGCAAAATAGTCTCAGGAAAGAAGTTGTTTCGGTGGAACATTTGCACCCCACAAAAGAAAACCCCACATACAATATTAAATGAAGTTAACTGTTCACACAATACAGTAACGTGAGCTACTTAAATTAGCTGGATACATGGTTAATCCTTATTAGCTCTTACCAGTGTATCTCTGTGTGTACTTCGTCCACAGCAATTCCCACCAATCGGTCCCAAAACGTCCCAGTTAGAGAGGAAATGCCGTAAACCTATTCTTTGTAAATCTTTACAATCATTCCCCGGAAGAACCAAGCAGGCCTGCCTTGTTGCACCAACCACATTTTCTTCAAAACTTGACATTTTCAGCGTGTAGCTTCCTAGCTCGAAGGTTGTTGTTATTTCCCGTAGCGAACAGAGTTTGAGAACAGCGACACACGGAGAGCAGAAGGTGAGGGGCATCAAGCGCCAGATGTCAAGACTTTATCCTGAAAATGTATTTCCGTTGATCCAGACGTGAGTTGAACATCAGCAGCTTGATGCCCCAAATTAGTTTTGTCCAACAGCTGGTGGGGGGTCTGTCCCTTTGGTCAGGTGTAAATCATTTGGGATCCCATTTTGTTTTTGATAATTGCTTTTAAGCGTCATTGCCACCGGCAAGGGCCTGATGTCCCCCACACTTGTATCTTTCAAAATCACACTTTTGTGCGACCCACTTTTCCAGTCTCGGTGCACTCACAGCAGTAAATGTCAGCGGCTACATACAGGCCACCCTAACAATCTGATTGGTAGTGCTCGCTGGAAGCAGACACAGCTCAGAGCAAAGAGTAAATCAACTGCTGTTCCCTTCACTGAATATTTTTTGGGTGAAACAAAAGTTTGACCCCTACTCCCAGCCACAAAAAAAGCCATTATAGTGCATAGTATAGTATAATGGTCTGTCATCACACCACATGCTGCTTTCACATCACCAAATGGCGATCCGGCGATTGGCCACAGGGTTGTGCGATGGTGGGAGTGTCACTTAAACGGCCCATTTGTGTGACGTCCTGTTGTGTTCTTTAACCCCCAATGTAGCACAAGTAGACTTTATATTTCACAATTACTTTTTTCCGTCCAATTTAAATTTTTTTTAGATCTTGATGTTTTCCGACTGCACTTGAAAGCAGCCTCATTTCACGGAGGAAGAGAGAAAGAAAAGAGAAGGAGGGACTGAGGAAACAGTCAGCTGTTGCACAAACTCCCAGGCAGTTCATTGCTTGTATTTCGTTTTTTTTTACCCTCATAGTTTTTCAAAACTTTCTTGTGGCAGCAATAGAGGCAGTGATGTTTCCCGTTTCCTGCACGGGAATCTGATGACTGATTTTCCACATTGTATTTTCAGTACGCAATTTGGAATGAACACAAATAAGGAGCTTTTCCTAACATGAGATGAGGGAGCACCACTCCCCTGAACTTCTCCTCTAGATGTGCAAACAATCAAAAAAGATGTCATCAAAATAAAAAATTTCAGAAGAAATGATAGTCACAGCAGTAGTGGTTTTCCCAGTAGAAGTAGCAGCAGTTACAGTAGCATTCTGTTGTCCCATCTGACTGCTGTGACCTCCTATGTTTTCCATTTACTCTGCCCCTCTGTTTCTTGGCAGTTGTCTACTATGTCACCACACACACAAAATCCCTTCACTACGGGAACCAACAACAAATTTTGAGCTTGCAAGCTACATGCTGAAAATGGCAACTCTTATAGAACATTTGGATTGCGCAACAAGGCAGGCCTGCTTGGTTCTTTCAGGGAATGCGTAGGAATTTCTCCCATCTAGCATTGAGATCATATATATCGCAATCAACTCTCTCGCACCACGCAGTTCAAAGTATGTATTACAGCTATGGTAGCCTTCACGCTTCAAAAAGGCGGTCTCTTGCTCTTTTCAATCTCCTTTTTCTTTTTGTGGGCGAAGAAAAAGTTTACTCCTGTTCCTGAAATTTGGATTTTGAATACGTGTGGTCCTCCATGTTTCCTTCTTCAAACTTGCCGGGGGCCGGGAAGCCACGATACCCATTAGCAGCATTAGCAGCACCTGTGAGTTTATCATGTGACAGCGAAAACGCGAAAGGCGGAGCAGTACGTCCTGTATATCCCTTACCGGCTAACATATTTCAAGATGGCGCATGAATATGGAGCGTCTACCCCAGTTCATGCGAATGCAAATGTAAAATTTAAAAATCCAAAAGGAATACTTGGAATTGATGGTGGTGGTAAATATTCATGAAAAAGGACAAGTTTGTGAATGGGGCAACAGATTTTGATAATTAACTAAACTAAACACGTTACACACTGGACCTTTTTAAGATTTACAAAGAATATGTTTACAGCATTTAGTCTCTAACTGGGACGTGCTAGCATGTTGGCCCACCGGTTATGAAAAGAAAGCATTGCCTATCGTCTGCAGTGAGCTAGCGAGGGTAATGTGAAATACGGAGGCATGGCGGGGAAATGTCACGGCTCTGGCTGCAGCTGCCTGCAACAAAGTGCGCACGGCGATACACTGGTAAAAGCAAATGAGGTTTAACCGCGTATCCAGCTAATTTAAATCGCTCACGTTACTGTATTGTGTGAACAGTTAACTTCATTTAATATTGTATGTGGCGTTTTCTTTTGCAGGTGCAAATGTTCCACCATAACAAGTTCCTTCCTGAGACTATTTTGCACAGCCACCGTTGCAGCTTCCGGAACTTAGCGCCGCCCAAGACGATTGTGATTGGTTTAAAGAAATGCAAACAACCCAGAGAACGTGTGTGTGGTGACACGACGCTGTGGAGATACTGTAGGTCAGGCAATGCGAGACTAAAGCAGCAGCCAATAAAGATCACTGTCACTGACACTGCCTGTCAGACTTGACCTTCAGCTAGGCTCAGGGGGGGGTTTCCATGGTAACACACACACACACACACACACACACACACACACACAGACACACAGACAGATAGAAATACACATTGAGGCTGTAGCGTTGCACAGAAACCATGATATTGTGGCTAACTGGTACCCACACACAGCAGAGCCTCATTTCCTGTCTCCGTCCATTGTTCTGGCTCTCACACACACACACACACACACTGAGTACTTCCACATGTGGCACAGGATGGTTTGGCTTACTAATATCTGTTACACACCGGCTCCCTCTGTTGGGGATTACCTGTAATGCCAGCATCGAAATTGGGGGAAACAGCCTTGTTTGTAGATTGACCTCAATGCACTTTTCAAACATTGTAAGGCTTTGTATCATCATCATCATCATCATCATCCCAAAAGCGTGCAGAAAATATTTAAACCACAGATTTGAAAATAATCCAAACCTTAGTAAATGTGAAAAGGTGTGGCCTTGACCAACTGCCATGCTTCGCTTGTTTTCAAGCCATGATGTCTCTCTCTTTCTCATGGGCGGGCCAAATTCTCTGGGCGGGCAAAGCAGAGAAAGGGGAGGTAACCTTTCCCCTTATGACAACATAAGGAGGAGATTCCAGATCGGCCCATCTGAGCTTTTCATTTTCTATCTTTCTATCTATCGCCATTTCTAGCCACTGGGGGACCATAGGCAGGCTGGGGGAACTCACATTAGTGTTTAAAAAACATCATAAAGTGACATTTTCATGCCATGGGACCTTTAAAGGCCCAATTAGACTAGAAAAAGCAGTTCGGTATCACTTAATCGGCCCATTTATGTGACATCCTGTTGTGTTCTTTAACTCCCCAATGTAGCACAAGTTGATATTATATTATTATATTTCACAGTTTTTGATAGATCTCGACATTTCTGATTAGACTTGAAGGCAGCCTCTTTTCACAGAGAAAGAAAGAACATAGACGGAGCAACTGCGCTTTGTTGTTTGCAGAAAACAGGTTTTTGGTCTGGGTTAAACTAGTTGTATGCACGACATTTCGCTTCCGGGATTGCTCCGTTTACCCCCCCGTAAATTCCACCGGATGTCCCTCATTTACAGCGACACTCCGTATCAGCCTGATCTTGTGGTACGTTCTAATCACTACTAACTGCCACTAAAATACAATTCTCTCACAGGGTCCATCATGGTTGACTTTTTCAGCCACAGATATCTTTACAACTCTCAGTCACAGAATGAAATGTTTATGAGGAACTCTTAAAGGCCGCATGAATATTATCTTAAAGAAACCACGCGGCATAATGGAGCCTGTGGGAGACGGAGGCCTCCCATTTTTACATCTGGCCCATGCCGTGAAGGACATAGGGTGGGGAAACATTACGATTTTTTTACTGTCGCAGTGCCAAAGCAGACAGATTTACTATGTGGCGAGGAGGAGAAAGCTCTACATTTCCAATTTAATTTCTGTTAAGGCCATTAAATAAAACGAGATGTGAAAATGTTTGGTCAGGAGAACCCACCCAAGAGTTTTCAGGGTTCTGCTGTGACAGCACGTTGGCAGAAACCTTAGATGGTCTGCTGGATGACACGGCTTGATTTGCAACTTTGTAGCGAGGAACAGAGGGCGGAGGGGAAAACTGAGGACAGAAAGAGAGAAATATTGGCCCATATTTCTGACAACCCCTTCAAAATCAGGGAGCTTCATATGAGTCCATATAAGAGATATATGGGTGTAGTTTGGAAGAAGACTGAGACTTTATTTTGCGGGGACTGAAACTGAAAGGAAGCCTTTATCCCTGCTGATCTGTAAGGGGTTATGGAATGTTGGGGGGGGGCGCGCAAATATTTCTCAAAGGATCATTCCAGCAAAACTGTCTCGACAGGGCTAACCTTTGAAGAAACTGAGACCCGGAGAGCCCAAGATGGAGGCAGCTATCATAGCCTGTTAGCTGCATTGGAGTCCAATATCCGAGGGGCCAGATTTGGCCCACGGGCCTTGAGTTTGACACATGTGCGTTAGTGGTTCAACACGCCCTAGGCACTTGCCCTCGAGGGAAATCCCCGCCGCCATCAAAAGCGTTCTTCCATTTGTCTGAAAAACTGTGAACTTGGTGAGATCGACCCTCTGAGGGCTGCGGGAGTGAGTGAACAACGATGGTCACTCCAGAGGTGGATATCACCCACAATGCATTGCAGTTATGCATTTGCTGCAAAAATACAAATCCACGGTTATGTGGCAGTGATGTACAGCCGGTAAAACTCCTGTTGCCGACCACCAAAGAAGGAGAAGATGAATACATTGAATAAATGTATTCACGGATAGCATTGTGCTCACTAATAACTAGACTGCTTGTGTTTCTGGCCCTGTTGGAGTTTGTTGTAGTGACGTCACCGTGCTATCTGAGTTTCAGTAACATACCAGTATACAGTACATATGCTCCTTACAGCAACAAACTGCTACCCTGGTCACATTGTTGCCTCCCTGTGTCTGTCCCCTGCTCTGTCAGGACCTGGAGGTGCTGGAGTCGGTCCTGCGTTCCCGGGCCCCGGACGGCGACACTCAGGAGGCCTGGGCAATCACCTCGCGTTCCTCCTCCGGTCCCAGCCGGCAGGAACGCAGCAGGCAGCTGTGGGAAGACATTAGCACGGTGGAGGAGGACTCCAGCAGACTCAACGCCCTGCAGCTTCGCCTGGATGAGTCCCAGAAAGTCCTGCTGAAAGAGAGAGAGTAAGACACTCCAAAACTGCCTGGGCTGCAGCAAAGATATAGAGCGGGACATAACAACAGTTGCAAATGAGAACAAAGTGTCGCACAATCTGGCTCCATACGCATATCTCTATTTATTCTGTCGACGTTTCGGCCCTCAGGCCTTCTTCAAATCAACAGGAAGGCCTGAAGCCGAAACGTCGCCAGAATAAATAGAGATATGCGTATGGAGCCAAACGGTCTTCACCAGGCTGACAGCAGACATTTAATGCACATATAGTTTAGTTATAAGTAGGCTGCATGAGAATTATGCAAGAAACAAATCTGCATTGTTTTATATTCATAAATTTGTTTGATTTTATTTCCCCTGCCCATAGTAGCAGGCAGGGCTTAATCAAAGTGTTGATAGAGTAATGTTGGAGAGTATTATAAGTTCAGTTTTTAGAAAAAAATGTCTATATGGATTGGCCTTAACAAAATAACTGTGATAAAGTCATCAGGGTTATCTCAGCTTGGGCTCGGAAACTACAAATGTGCTAGATAAAGGGTGTTTAAGTTACATGCTGGATGCATGGTGGAAACGTTGGTGTTTACAAGGCAGAGAAGGGACTCGCAAAAAGAGGCTATTACTTGCATTGTGGGAAATGTAGGATCCGGTGTTTTTGTAGGTTGACCCAAGGACTAAACATCTGGACGTGTCAGCCTCTGCTTCACACATTTAATGTAAGTACGAAAACTGGAGGAGTACCCCTTTAAATAATAAGAATAAGAAAAGCTAGAACACATAATTGAAGACATAACTCGCTAAAGAAAAACCAACTCCAATCATTCAATCTGAGACAGTTTTAAAGCTCAGATTGATTTTATATTCATTTGGCTTAGGTGGAGCCCAAAGCGGCTTGGGTGCGGCGCCTAAGCCTTATAATGATAGGGAAAAGCCTGTCTCTCCATGCATGGCCGGTCACATGTGCCATGTGTTTTTGAACTGTGCATCATGCAGCATTTATTTATCAGCATTTACAAGCAGAGCTCAACAAGCATGCAGTGTACAGTTCTAGAATCAAAGGCTGTAGATGGTGACTGACCAAGGGGGTAAGCAAGCATCCGGAAAGCGTACCTCCTATGGGGAGTTTCATAGGCTAACGAGCCATCACCTTCTGCTAGCATTCCATTGACTGCCATTCATTTTGGCGTCACTTTGACAGCGAATAACTTTACATCTGAAGCGTTTAAAGACTCCATTTGTCAATTGTATATTTCTAAAGAAACACGACAATGTATAACAGGCTCCATTACCTTGTATCTCACGTTATGGCCCCGTAGCAGGTGTTTTTATAAAAATAGGCTAACGGTTGTGTCATAACCACACGACTTTCTGTCACACTGTAGATAAATTACCGTATAGTCAGGAGAAGCTCGCAGGCAATCGGGGGGACGTGGAGGCATACAGTCAAAATGGCAAAATAATTAATCATAATACTTAACAAAAGTTGCTCCTACGCTCTGGACAGCTCCTACTCTGCTCTCCATCTCAGCAAGATTGAATGATTGAGATTTCTCTTGGCACAGCTACCGGAAGATTTACAACTTTCAGACAGGTTTCTCACGTCACATCTACGTCATCAAGCTCAGTTTGAGGCTGCGCAGCAACGCTCAGCCATCACCGGAAAAATGCTTCTAAGTCTATGGCGTCGCTGTGTCTATTTATTTCACTGTCTATGTGACTGACATTGCACTAGTGATTTCTGGGATAGACTGTTTTTTTTGTTGTGAACTTCACAAGGATTCTTAATGTGGAAGAGTGAAAAATCCATTTTGAAGATATTTGCAGACTCCTATAGTAACTCACACAGGCACCAGAGTGGCATGATTGACTGTTGGGAACCACTAATGTGTGTTGTGTCTTTCCCAGAGACAAGCTTGCACTGAGTAAGAGCATCGAGAGGCTGGAGGCTGAACTCGCTCAGTGGAAATGTAAATATGAGGAGCTCAGCAAGACCAAACAGGAGGCCCTCAAACAGGTGAGACATCCATGACCGCCACTGTGCCAGTCAGAAAGAATATGTCTGAGTGGATTCTACTGAGGTCAGATAGACACCAGGTCACTGCTGTAGCATGAAACAGCATCCTCTGCTTTCTGTTCGCCTACATGTTGGTTCCACAAACAATATCAGTATGTGGCGTTGGATCAAATACGGCCACTCATTCAACCTTTTGTGCTTTAATGTTGCGACTGACTGCAGGGCTATTGTTTCAGTTCAGATCAGGGCTGTAGTCATGACCACCTTTGTCGAGTCGAAGACAAGTCCAAGACCAGGACTAGTCGAGACCAAGTCAAGACCGAGTCCAAAGAGGTTTGAGTCCAATACAAGACCAAGTCCAAAGAGGTTCGAGTCCAATACAAGACCGAGTCCAAAAAGGTTTGAGTCCAGGACAGAAAAAAAGAATGGCCAGGATCTCCGGGAAAAGGCACAATATGTGTGTCTCCATTTCAAAGATCACTGCAGGTTGACTGCTTTTAGCAGCAGAGGTTGATTGTGGGCCACAATACTGTCGTGGTTAGCTCGCCGAAACTACTGCCGAAATTGCTGGCTGGCTCGGCAACGTTAGCTAATGTCCGCTAGCATACGTACACGCTAACTATAGCCAGTTAGCTTTGTGTGTAATGTAACAAAAACCCACCCATCTCATAGGAGCTAAGCTTAATATTTTATTCAATAAAATGATGGTACAAAAGGAGCACTAACGCCACAGGTGTTATGTTGACAACGTGGACGCAGATATAGGAAACTCCAAAGGGAGTCGTAATATTTACCTAGCAGGCTAGGCTAACGCTGTTATGTATGTTCAGCTGCAGATTGTTCAGACCACCTAAAGGCATGGTAGACATGCTGGGTGCTTTTAGCTCAAAGCTAGGGCTGGGTACCTAATTCAATACATTTTAGGGACAGACCGACTTGCCTCTTAAGTATTGAGTATCGAAAAATGCCTCGTCATTCAGTACCCACTTTTAATACCTCAGGAGTTAATCTCATCAGGGTCAGTGAGCCAATAAGCATGCAGCATGCTTCTACCAAGATCTTTTTTTTTTTTTTTGGTATTTGTACCAGTATTGTTAAAAATGTTGAACTATACCCAGCCACTACTCAAAGCGCCACTGTGCCTCAGAGCTGAGCTGCTAGCATGGCTGCACAACTCTGACCGGATACCATTTACGCTTAGATTTGTTTGTGATTGTGTTTGCCACTTGTGCAGCTTGAGTCAGGGAAACCTTTTATGTTGGGAGAGAGATGGTTTTCATTCATCTGCAGCTGGACTTTGATTTTGATTCAGGTTTGGTCTGATTTTATTGGTCTCAGGGATTTGGAACGCATTTATATTTCTTCAATAAATCTGAACCAAGCTACTAAAACTGTAGCGCTAGCTGGCAGCGGGGAGGCACAGACAGAAGTGTTCCAGCCATCCATGGTTCTCTGACGCACTGGTTGATGATGTCTGAGAACGTTCAATCAGTTCTGAGTTATCTGAATCAATTTTCAGTATCAAGGATTGCTTGACTCCACTTTAAAAGACGAGGACACAGCAAAAGAGGATTCTTGATCATCTCAACTTTAAAAGAAGAGCAAACCACAAAAGAAATCAGATTGACCTCACTAGCTCGGCTCAGAACCCTTCTCATTACAACCAGTCAGAAATCCCCTCCTTTCCTCCCCCATTCCCCCTCTTTCTCTCTCTGGCCCATGCATTGCCTTTGGCTTCCATTTCAACTGTGTAGTCATTGGACGCGTGGGGAAGTCCCCGGGATCCGAAATACCCTAACCCAGCCAGTGCCTTCGGATAAGCAGGTTCTCTTTAAAAAATCTTTATGCCACTGACCCGCCCCATGCTCGATTTTGGGATAGGCTAGGGCAGCCCACATTGACTCACCAAAACTTCATACAGTCACAGTGGTGAAACATCTGTGAGAATGAACTGTTTCCTCTGCCTGGCTCTGCACACACACATCCACACACACACATCCACACACACACACACACACACACACACACACACACACACACACACACACACACACACACACACACACACACACAAAGGTTCCAACCAGGAGAAGTCATCAGAGAAGAGGGACAGAAGGCTCAAAATTATAGCCCTAAAATCCTCAAATAAGACATAAAAAGAGTCTTCAGCCTCGCCTAAAATTATATAACTAACAAAGTCTTTCCTCTGAAGGAAGACCAGTAAACCTGCCTGTCCTGTACAGCTAATGGCAGATATTTAACTGGTGAATGTCTTCGTCACATAAGGCTCTAAACCATAGTTGCAGTTTTTGTATGACAATATGTTTTTTAACTTAGCAGTTTTTTCTCCCCCCTTATACATTAAGGCAGTGTTTTTCTACCACTGTGCCGCGGCACACTAGTGTGCCGTGAGAGATCGTAAGGTGTGCCGTGGAAAATTATCCAATTTCACCTAATTGATCTAAAAACATTTTTTGAAAACAAATTAATTATTATCTGCAAATAATATGCCATTGTCGAGTGTCTGTGCTGTAGTAGTGACTGGCGGCGCAATCATGTAATGAGTCCTTATCACTAGATGGCAGCAGGTAGCGAATTGCATTGTACGTTAAGACAAAAGAATTAGTAATGCATGAATGTGAAAGGTAGCGGTGAGAGCATTGTGGCTAGCAAGACTACGATGACGGTGATGGAGAAGTTTTTGAAAAGGAAAAATGCTAACTCCGATCTGGGCCCTGGACAAAATTCGGACCCAGATGAAGGCCATAGTATGAGTGGAGGTCAAAAGAAGGCAAATACGGTGAGCTCGAGGCAATACAGTGAGAGTTACATTTCATTTGGATTTACTTTTACCGGGGATGCAATGACACCGACTCCGTTGTGCTTGGTATGTGGTGAAAAGCTATCCAACAGTGCTATGGTACCAAGCAAGCTTAAACGCCATCTCCAAACGAAACACCCTTCGCTTCAAAACAAGAATGCAGACTATTTTGTTCGCCTGCGTAAACACACGGAGAAACAGGCAACTTTTATGAGAAAAACCACAAAGGTAAATGAGAGAGCCCTTAAAGCTAGCTACCACGTAGCTGAACTTGTAGCTAAATCAAAAAGGTCCCACACTGTGGCAGAGACATTAATATTACCCGCCTGCAAAGCCATTGTAAATGAGATGCTTGGACCTGAAGCGGTTAAAGAAATAGCCAAAGTCCCTCTCTCAGATAACACAATTTCCAGAGAGATTGATGACATGTCTGCAGACATCGAAAGTGTGGTTTTGGAAAAGATCCGTATCAGTGAGAAATTTGCGTTGCAACTTGACGAGTGTACTGATATTAGTGGACATGCTCAACTCTTGGCCAATGTGCGTTTTGTGGATGGAGACGCAATCAGAGAAAACTTCCTATTTTGCAAGGCGTTGCCAGAAAGGACAACAGGAGAGGAAATTTTTCGGGTCACATCAGAATATCTTGAACAAGGAGGACTTATGTGGGAAAACTGCACGAGTGTCTGCACTGATGGAGCTGCAGCCATGGTCGGGCGCACCAAAGGCTTTGTAAGCAGAGTGAAGGAAAGAAACCCAGATGTGATTATTACGCACTGTTTCTTACACCGTGAGGCCCTCGTGGCCAAGACTTTACCAGCAGACCTAGCCCCTGTGTTGAATGATGTTGTGCACATGGTAAACTTTGTAAAGACACGACCTGTGAAAAGCCGCATATTTGCATCTTTGTGTGAGGAAATGGGAGCGGAGCATAAGACCTTGCTGTTTCATACGGAGGTCCGATGGTTGTCGTGCGGCAAGGTGCTGGCCCGTGTGTATGAGCTGCTCAAAGTCAAAGTGTTTCTGACAAATGAGGGGTCCGATTACGCAAAGCTGCTTGCAAGTGATGAGTGGTGTGCAAGGCTGGCTTACCTGGCGGATATTTTTCATCATCTGAATGAACTGAACACACGAATGCAAGGCCGAAATGAAAACCTGCTCACAAGTACGGATAAAATAAACAGAATCCGCTCAAAGGTGCACCTCTGGCAACAACATGTGGAAAGTGGCAACCTTGAAATGTTCCCACTCACCAAGAAATGGCAAAATGTTCACACTGCTGCACTGTGTGAAATAATAAGTAAACATTTAAAAACTCTTGAGGAGAAGATGTCATTTTATTTCTCTTCGGCCTTCACTGAATGCCTTGACTGGGTTAGGGACCCATACAGCTCAGCAGTTGTTGGAAAGGACATGACTTACAGGAGCAGGAAGAACTAACTGAGCTGAGACAAAATCGTGGTTTAAAGCTGAGCTTTGCTGATCTACCTTTGGACAGTTTTTGGTTGACTGCTGCCAAGGAGTTCCCCATTCTGGCAAACAAAGCTATTTTGACATTGCTCCCATTTTCCACAACATATCTGTGTGAAGTGAGCTTCTCAAGCCTGACTGCTATAAAAACTAAAAACAGAGAGAGACTGAGAGCTGTTGAGGAAGAGCTTCGTGTGTGTCTTTCTTCAATTCCCGCCAGGATATCAGCTCTGTGTTCATCCAAACAGGCACAGGTTTCACACTGAGTAAAATATACTGAGATTGACATTTTGTACATGCAACTCTTCATATTGTAACAGTGAAATCTTTCCCAAATAGTATTGCTTCTGTCAGAATAAGCATTATTTTCTGTATTCCTGCTAACAGAATGCTTTTGGACAGAATTTGAGTTTGCAAAACACTTTGAAGTTTTCTACTACCTCTTTAGGTTTAAGACCACATTGTTGTGGCACTTCATGTTCCAGCTGTATTTTTGAAGTGGACATGTTAAGTGCACTTTTTATTTGAAAGAAGAAATATAAAAGATGATAAAAATACATTTTTGTGTTTATTTGATTCCTATTCAAGACACTTTGATGAGAATGACTATATTGTTAATATAGGCGGCTACAGAGTGTCATTTGTTTAACATTTTTGGTTGGTGGTGTGCCTCGTGATTTCTTTCAATGAAAAAAATGTACCTTGGCTCAAAAAAGGTTGAAAAACACTGCATTAAGGAGTAATTTGCACTGAGCCAGCAAATATTACACTGTAACCTGTTGAAAAAATAAATAAAATGAAGACAAAATAAAAGCTAAATTAATCAAACATAATACATTTGCCCTTACTAGGCCAGGGATGTCCGTGCAAAATGTCCAAATGAAAGATCTTTGTAGTGAGCGGCTGTTCAGACATGTTCACAAGTCTAATGAATATGTACTGTGTGAATGTGACAGGTCGCCGTTGCGAATGAGAAGTTGTTCTCAATCGACTTACTATAAAATCAATGAGAAGAATTAAGAACAGAATACAGTAGCATGTAGAAAGAAAAGTAGATTTGTATACACTAGGATGGGATACAACATCTGTAGTTCTCTGATATAGTATTACAAAATAATGCTTTAATCCTGCCTCACACGGACAGAAATACATAATCTCTTCTATTCCTTCTTCTGGTGCTAAGATCACCTTTAATATCGATTCTGAAATAAAAGATCTTCATATGTCCTCAAAATATCCCAATGCGCTGTTAAGTTCCTTTTTGTCAGATACCCAAAGTGCAGTGGTGGAATGTTACTAAGTACATTAACTCAAGTACTGTACTTGCGTACAAATGTTGAGGTACTTTACTTGAGTCTTTTCTTTTCATTCCACTTTCTGCTTCTACTCCTCTACATTTCAGAGAGAAATATTGTACTTTTTACTCCACTACATTCATCTACAGGATTTTTCTGCATTGAGTACGTTTTTACTTTTAATACTTTAAGTACGTTTTCCTCATGATACTTACATACGTTTACTTAAGTAACATTTTCAATGCAGATCTTTTACTTGTAACAGAGTATTTTTTTTTACAGGGTGGTGTTAGTATTTTTACTTAAGTAAACGATCTGAATACTTCTTTCACCACTGCCAAAGTGGCACCCATAGAGTGTGGGCTTAAGGCCTCTGGACAGAAACCATAAAACAGTTTTGGCAGTGTTCCACCACTCGGGGGCAGTCCAGGCCTGCAGAGAGGAGAGACATAAGGACACAGCAATGAATGACAAAATCAGTTTGATTTAAAAAAATAAAAAGCAAAGGGAAATAAAGGATGGGATAGGTCAGAACATATGAGAGATGTGTAGATGGTGATGGTGTGTGTTTTGAAGATAAGCGGGGTAGAAGTGATGGAGATGAAAGCATGATAGGGTGAAGTGCTGAAGGTGGAGAGGAGGCAGATGAGACAGAGGCAGAGATGCAATGATCAGATAAGAACAAGGAGGGATAAAAAAAAAGGGAAGTTAAAGGAGGTTGGGTCATCCTTATCTACACGCTTGTTGTCCTAGATACTTCAAGATCACAGGGGATGTTTGGTTCCAGAAATGGCCACCTTTTAAGAAGAAAGGGAGCGACTTTAATCACAAAATTTGTAGATAACACTAATGTCAAGCTATTGCAAAGTTCATAGAATAGCTGTCGTTATAGTAAGATATTTTAAGTATCATGCATTTCTGAAGTGAACACTGATGTTGTCCTGTCTTTTCCTCAGTGCATAACTTTAGTACTACTTTGTTATATCATTACATAACTCTAATTAAAGTTTTTTTTTATTTCATTATGATCATTATGTGAGAAAATTATTATTAATGTGTTTGAATTTCTGTCATTAATAAATATTTCATTTTCTTTTTTGTAATGGTAAAAAGAACAAGCGAGACAGAGAAATCCCCACAGACTCCCTGCAATGATGCTAACTGGCATGTCATTGAACACAATGTTGCCCACCTTTTTCACTGGGACAGGGAGGGGCACAGTTAGGGGGAGACTGGGGTGCTGCTGACTCATCTGTTGTTAAGTCTGCTAAAAGGGGCAGGGACAATGATTTAATATGAATATCTTGCTAAACGTTCCCCTGCACTGGTTAAATGGTGATTATGATGTAGGCTAACACTAGTCTGTAGCTAGCTAGCTTATTTCACTATGGACATTAAGCCAACAGGTTGATACCACTCACAGACTATAGGCTACCCACCTTTCTTGGTGAAAAACTGGGTTACAGTTTGACACCCTTTCCTTTGTCTTTCCTCTCTCTCTTTTCTCTCTTTCCTTTTTGAAAACCAAATTTTAATTTAACGTTACTTGGTAACATCGTGGTCACTGTAGTTCTGGCGTATCTACTGACTGCAACTAAACACCGTCACTGAGTGCTCTAAGGCAGGACCAAACCATTTCATGCAGATACAGAGGGGTGGTCGGTCTATATGGATGTTTACTTTTTGGTCAATGGGGATATTTAACTTTTACTGCCAAAAACAAGTAAAAACAAAGAGATCATTCATTTTATTATATTTGAAATATATATATACTGAATGATGATGGTTTAATAATTTTATATTAGTTTTTACCCCTTTTTTTGGGGCCCCTGTCAGTCATGGGCCCTTGGAATTGTCCTAACTTTCCCCCCCATACGGCGCCCCTGTATCGGTGATTTCAGTTTCAGAATAAGCAATGTGAAAAAGGTTTGCCCACTTGAATTTTGGCTTCTAAGGAAGCAGATTAAAGTAGCCAATGGTAAACGGCCCCATGACGTAGGACAAAAATGCCAGATGCAAACATAAGGATACATTGATTACATATTCAAAAGATGAGAGAAATGTGAAAGAAAAGTGAAAGTTCGGTCATAGCACCGTTGGAGTCTCAGCTCTCTCATCAACCTTGTTCCCAGTTTGGATTATTGCTGGTATCCTTACCAGCAATAATCCAGTCAGCTGTAATCTGACCTGTCAGTTAACCTGGTAGGGCATGTAAATACATCCAAAATACGGTCTGTGCGTTTAATAAGCAGCATCGTATGTACTTAAAAGGATATTAATGCTGCTCCTCACAGCTTTTTCAGCGGTCGTTGTAGAGTGGCACCGTTTGGGGTGGCAGTAGCTCAGTCTGTCGGGAGTTGGGTTGGGAACCGGAGGGTCGCTGGTTCAAGTCCCCATACGGACCAAAGTATGGTGGTAGACTGGTAAACTGGAGAGGTGCCAGTTCACCTCCTGGGCACTGCCAAGGTGCTCTGGAGCAAGGCACCGTACGCCCAACTGCGATCAACGAGGTCTTGTATCACGTAGATGCTCCGACAGTGTCATTACTTAGAATTCCTCATGGGGGAGACAGAAACTACGCACTATAGCTTTAAAAACAGTACTGCTCGATTTCAGTGGTCCGGCAGTGTTTTCTCACAAACATTAACTTAAAGGGCTAGATTAAAGATATTCACACAGTATTTTTTATGTTCGTACTGTATTTATGTTCACACTGCACTACAATAGAATTTGTACAATCCATTGTTTTAGAAACAACCTTTTCAACCTTAATCGTACTTTTTAACCTAATCTTACTTTACTGTTATAAATATACTTAACATTTGTATTTCTTACTGTAGCTATGTTACTATTTTTACGTTTTTCTTAATCTTATTTTTTTGACTACAATTTTGACTGTGAGCAACTACAACTTAACAATTTCCTTGAGATGATCAATAAAGTGTTCTGATTCTGAAGATAAAAACCGTGTGTGTGTGTGTGTGTGTGTGTGTGTGTGTGTGTGTGTGTGTGTCCCATTCCTAACACCATGTAGCTGAACCTGCTGAAGGAAATGCACCAGGATGAACTCGGCCGCATATCTGAAGACTTGGAGGACGAACTGGGAGCCCGAACCAGTATGGACAAGAAACTAGCTGATCTACGTACTGAGGTGAGGAGACTGGGGAGCAGAGAGAGAGAGAGAGAGAGAGAGAGGAGTAGTTAACGGCAGCATGAAGGAAGAAAGAGCACGAGTGTGGGCTGATGGTACAGAAAAAATGTCAGCATTGTATTAGCATTCGTTTTTAGCTTTATTCCTTGTCATTTGTTATGTGTAAAACAAAGCAATGGATCAACCTTTTGAGCCGATTTCTTTTTTTCCTGAATGTCCCAGTTAGATTGTTAACCTTTAAGGAAACTACCGGTATACTTCATTTCTAGCATTCTCCTGCATTAGGGCATGGTCACCCACTACAACATTTACATTTCATTTAAAATATGTCTATGCAGCCCAGCATTGTCACACTTAAAGAGCCCCTATTATACACATTTTTAGCATCATATTTTTACTCACGTGGTTGAGAAAAAGTGCTGTCTTGAGAAAGCTCCATTTGGAGTGAAATGTGTTTTTTTTTTTTTTTTTTGTACTTAAAAATTTGTATAACATACTAAAAGATGGGAAAAATCCAAAAAAGCATAATAGGGCCTCTTTAAAATGTCACTGGGCAGCGTGACGCAAAAAAGCTCAGTGCACGACAGGCAGATAACTACTCCACTGCTGCAGTAACAGGCGATAGCAATAGCTGCACCGTGGAGACTGAAGGAGGAGAGAAGGTGTGGTCAGAGTGCATCAGACTTTACTTTCAACTCATAAAATGTCAGTGCAGTAATGCCCCCCTCCCAAGATCAAGCATTCAGTGTGACAGTGGAAAAACTTCCTTTAGAAAGGCAGAAACCTCAGTGCCGCTTAGGACACTGAGATCCTTCTGTGTACACTGTGTCTCTGTGGTGTCTCCGTCAGATGGAGAGGCTGCAGGTGGAGAACGCTGCGGAGTGGGGGCGCAGGGAGCGCTTGGAGACGGAGAAACTTGCCCTGGAGAGGGACAACAAGAAGCTGCGAGCTCAGGCTGAAGACCTGGAGGAGCAACTGGCCAAGAAGCGCCGGCAGGCTGCCTCGGCACTCGACATCGACCTCAAGGCCATCCAGAGCGAGCTGTTTGAGAGAAACAAGGTGGGCACACATCCCAGTGCTTCACCATGCTGTCGTCTATCCATTAATTCAGTTCTTGAAACTATTAAGCCATTGAAGGAAAATTCCGCTTTATTACAGCTTGGGTCTTATTTTCATAGTTTTGTCTATTATTAGTTTCTATTAGCTATCACAACATAGTCCTCAACAAAGTAACCTAAATTGTAATAAACCGGAATTATCCTTTTAAATTCCACAATCAACACTAATACATACACACTGATGAGATCTCTTTACATTGTGCCCTGAGATTGTGCCCTGACCTTGTCTTTCCAAAACCCTGTCAGGTGTGTGTGTGTGTGTGTGTGTGTGTGTGTGTGTGTGTGTGTGTGTGTGTGTGTGTGAAAAGAGAGAGATTGATTGTGTTTAGTGTATAGTGTTGAAAAGATAGTATTGATCCAGACAGAGAAGGAGAAACAGGGCAAGGGATTAAGACACTGGATACACACACACACACACACACACACACACACACACACACACACACACACAGGTTGATTGATAGTAGAATCATCTTCAACCCCAGCCAGGGCTTTGGGCATCACTACCACTGAACAGATTGATGTTCACTGTCACACTGCGACACACTCACTCACACACACACACACACACACACACGACGGTGAAGAAAAAGGGCAATTTACACGAAGACAGCAATATAAAATATCTCACTGATATTCGGGAACTTGACGATAAGGGCCAACGCTGAAAAGTCTTCTGCATTCATGTGATAGTTTTTGGATCCTTTAAGAGGGGTCTCAAGACTTATCTGTTGATCTTACACTTAAATAATTAATTCATTCTTATTCTTATGATTTGTATATTTATGGTATTTTTTTCTTTTCATTATTGATATTGTATTGCCATTATTGTTATTATTACTATTTTGGTAAATATTGGCTCAGCAACTTTTAAAAACTGTTTACTGTTAATTTTAACTATTGTAAGATTCATATTTTGTCGCTTTGGACAAAAGTGTCTGCTAAATACAATAACCCCATAACCATAACCCTTCCCAAAAGCTACAATAAAGCTGGGAGTAATATATGCCCTGGAAAAGAGCACCAATACAAGAGAAGCAGTGTAAGCTTACTCAGTCAACAGTCACGTGAAACAAGGATAGAATAGGCTAGCTAAACACTACAGTAGTTAAATAGTTAAAATGGTACTGGCATTAGACAAAGCAACTTTGGCTTTGCAGTGCTACTGAATAACATTAGCTAATTAAGCAATTAGAGGAACACTGATGCTTGTATCAACATTGATTTTATAGAGCACACAGACTTTTCAGCTACCCAACAGGCCAACTGCTAGCATTTTCAATGTAAGCTTAAGCAGTTAGGTTATCTGACACACACACACACACACACACACACACACACACACACAAGTGCGTTTCAATATCTTTGTGGGGACCCGTCATTGACAGAATGAATTCCCTAGTCCCTTACCCTAACCTTAACCATCACAACTAAATGCCTAAACGTAACCCTTACCCTAACCCTAACCATAACCTAATTCTAACCTTAATCCTAAAACCAAGTCTTAACCCTTAAACAGCCCTTTGAAGTTGTGGGGTCCAGCATTTTCGCCCCACAAAGCTGTCCCGAACCCACAACTGTATTCCCGGTTTTTGGACCCCACGAATATAGTTAAACAAGAACACACACACACACACACACACACACACACACACACACACACACACACACAGCCTCCCTCCCTTCTTGAGAGTCCATGTTAATTTGTCTACATTGTCAACTACTCTCTTTTCCATCTTTTCCTCACTCGCTCCCATGGCCCTGTCATGGTCACTCTCCTCCTCCTCGGCTTCTTCCCTGTCATGATGTTGTTTCTGCTTCTCTGTATAGCAAGCCACCTCTCCTCCTTCTTCTACTTTAGGTAATGCTGATGTTGAAGCAGCTACTACAGCCCCAAACGTCAGAAATGTTGGCACCTTTTGAGGCATCCGCCTGTAGATTCTTAATCTTTTTCTCCCGTAATTTCTCTGCACCTCCGTTGCGCTTTGGTGGTCGTTTGTCCATTTTAACGTAGAACCTAAACTTCCAGCAAAAGCATAACTATTACAGCTCGTGTCTCAGGGCCGGGGAGTGGGGAAGGGGGTTCCTGGATTTGATTGGGTCCGGCCAGTGCCAATAAAGAAAATTAAGCAATGGGCCGCTGTCAGTTCTTTATGGGCCGGCACGGCTAAAGGCCTATAAATTATATCGGTGAATCGGCCCAAATGTGCGTCGGCCCACTGGGAAAATGCCCGGTATGCCAGATGGCCAGTCCAGCCCTGGGTTATATTATCTTTCTTAATGTCAAGTTGTCATAACACAGACATTTCAAACAATGCTTACTTTGCATTCGAAGTGTCATAATCTAACAATCACAAACATTCATAAAGACTCATGACCGGTATCATTATAGTTATGATGCTATCATGTCAGTCTTATGCATACCCCTTTTAAGCAAAGTGTTACCGGCTGTGCTTCACATAAGGCAAATAAATGCACTAGAACAGCATTTAAAAAAGGGAAATCAAGTTCATTTAAATATAAAGTTATTGATAATAACCCATACTATATATTTAACATAGAATATTAAAATACCTGGAGATTCAATAACATCAAATCAAAGTAGATGTCTTGTTATGACACCTATGGTCACCAGGTGGGGTTGTTGACCCAACATGCATCTCTCCGGCAGTCAGGAGGAGCTACTGTGTTTAATCTCTTGAGATAACTAGACATTTCTGTTGCTTGAAAAGATGGATAGGCAGTTTGTAGATATGTTTCATGCAAAATGTTGACCCATGATGATTGAAGTTGTTTTCTCCAGTCCTGAGGGTTACCTTGACCTGAGGTCAACTCGTCGTGTTGCCTCTTGCCAACTTGAGCAGTCCAAATGTCTGTGAATATTTTTTCCCAGTAATTAATGGGAATAGATAACTCTATGGGCAGATGTGATCCACCATGTGGACCTAAAGAGCAAAACAAAATAGCACTGTGTTTTGTATTCAGCTCCTGTGTGTGTGTGTGTGTGTGTGTGTGTGTGTGTGTGTGTGTGTGTGTGGTGTGTGAGATGAACTTCTTAAATGGCTCCATTAGCAGCAGGTTGTGTGGCACGGCCATGCACTGGCAGATAATAAGTAAGTGTTGGTCAATGCGTTGCCCTCCATTACCACCTGTCCCACAGAATTATTTATGAAGCTCTCAGGTTAATTTAATGCTTTAGTTACACACACACACACACACACACACACACACACACACACACACACAGGTTAAAAATTCTAACTTTTCAAAGGGGGAGAGAGTAATTATTCCAAACATTATGTTTGAGCAGAAAAGCAA
The DNA here is from genome assembly GCF_031162955.1 of Sander vitreus. Lineage (NCBI taxonomy): Eukaryota > Metazoa > Chordata > Actinopteri > Perciformes > Percidae > Sander > Sander vitreus. Next base: position 6,044,227 of record NC_135855.1, on the reverse strand, counting down.
CAGGGCGAATTAGCTCACAGTCTCAGAGGTAGGAGGATGAGTATGATGAAAAAGAAGATGGAAGAGGAAAGGATGAAGAGAGGAAAAAGATAAAGAAACAACAAGAATACACGGTGATGTGCTGATAGAGTCAGAAGAAACCAGGGCTGAACAAACATGACAGAAAGGACAAAATAACAATTTGTGACACATTTTCCCACCTAAACCTCAAACATTGTTCATTGTCTCTCATTGGAGCTCACATCAGATTCACTTGCAGCCCTGTATTATGTTTTATTTATTAGTCACTCAATGGTATAGCTGATCTTTTTCAGATTTTAACATTGCATTAGTACAGCCAGTACAGGAAGTAGGAAGTGAAGGATAGGAGTCCTGTCTTAAAATATTTTTGGTTTTATGTAGACAAAACTTTTTTCCCCACAACTAAAAGATACATTTTGGTTCAAACCTGTGAGGTTAATGATGATTATGATGTAACAAAGCTTTTTCTTCCCCAACTTGGTTGCTCTAAAATGTATCATTATCGGTGTTTTTGCCACCCATGATCGCATCAATACTTGACATTTGCAATTGTCGGTTCATTTCACTAATCATGAAAACCAAGCTATGCAAAACAAGTGTTAGGATAATTATTTATCAAAGAATGGACAAAATCACTGGAGTTCTCTTAAAAGCTTGTTGACTTGCAGCAAGTAGAGTCCGTTTACAGCACTTCAGAAAGTGACTGAAGATTGTTCACAGTGTCTTTTTAAAGGAGTTGGGAGTCAAGTTAGTTATTCGGTTCATGCAATCAGTAGCTTTCTTCTTATCTCTGGTCAGGCCCGGCATCTCCTCCACATTATGCGCTCTGCCCTCAGGGATGCATCCTGTGCTCTTTGCAAGGTCACTCCGCTTTCATGATTAACACATGAAAGACAGAAATACTAAAACAGCAGTTCGGATGCAAATGGTTTAACAAAGAAACTGAAGCAAAACCGTTCTACGCATCATTTTTTTTTTCTTCTAACAACAAGCTAAGTATTTTGGACACAATACCTGTCTATTTTTGGGTATAAAGCACACAAGGACTAGGCGTTCCTTGATTGCATCAACCAAAACCATCCACACGGAATGAGTGCATTTTGGTAAACACACATGTTTTGGCCGATCGTAAACGCACTGCCTGAAGACGCACTTTTTAGAAACCTGGTCCCAGGGCGAAAAAAATTCAAAAACGGCACCCTTGTGGCTTCGTTTGGACGGCGAAGCCATCATACTTGCGTATCGATGATGGCTTCGCCACACCCCTCAACCTCTAGCCTTCGACCTCTTATCCCGCGATGACGTCTCATGTTGAGTCATTTACAAATGGATCCGTTTGGATGCAACTATTCTTGAAACGATGCCAGGGAAGACGGGGGGAAAAAAAGATTGTTTTGGTACATATTGACGTGGCCTCAATAGCGGAGCAAGTTGTAGCGTTAGGCTCTCTACACACGGTCAATGACAGAATGGCTCTGCAGAGAGGACATTGGATCTCACACCAGCGCTACCTTTGACTTTGAGCTCTGGAGGGATTTTACACCATGCTGCTGCACTCAAAGTTCAAGTTGACTTTTTTTTTTAGTTTGTGACCTTCCAGTGCACAACTAATGAGATAACATCTGTTTGTGAGGTAACCTTAAAACGACCTGTGGCGGATAAAAAAAAAGAAGAAGAAAGAGGATGAGTTCCAGACAAACATTTTCTACTGCAGTGAAGGGAGCTGAGTGGTTTGCCTGCAGTTGCTCTGTCAGCATTGTCTTTCAGTCTGAAAAGTCTTAAAGTCCCAGTGAAACGGAAGCTGGAGCGTCTTTAGCTTCTGTGCCGTGACGTATTTTCTAGTGAAACGGAATATTTGAGCGGTAAATCAAATACTTCACTTTACATACATACATACTATACATACTTTGATTGGGCCGCTAAAAAGTGGACAGGCTTAGAGTTTAGCTCTTTAATAATGCCTCCACACAGACTCCCCTCACCTGTTGTTGCTGTTAGATCATCTGCATGTAGTGTGTGTGTGTGTGTGTCTGTCTGTGTGTGTGTGTGTGTGTGTCTCTGTGTGTCTGTATCAACGCCGCGTCACATCCACTGCATTGCTGTTGCTATCTAGCTGTTAGTCCCAATCAGTTATAGGGAGCGACATAAAAACACAAGACATTTTTTTTCATTGGACATCAAATTAGCCCCCAAGTGCAGGATAAGTCATACCAGACAGTAATTAGGATAAAAAAAATAAATAATTCAAAATGTTAGTTATTTTCTTTTTACATATACAGTACCAGTCAAAGGTTTGGACACACTTCCCCAAACTTTTGACTGATACTGCATTTGGCAGCGATAAGTGAACAATTAACATAGGGACACAGGATTCAAACTTTTTTACTTCATGGGGCCTTTAACTACCCAGAATTAATGTCAAAGTAGTTCTACTTCAGATTGTCAAAAAAAACTAAATCATTTTGTGCAACAGATGAAGAAAATATCTCTCTGACTTTTAATGAGATAGTCAAAGCCTATGCTTGTGAAACTGGCCCCAGATCATTGTGTAGAGCTCCACTGTAGTTGAAGTCCCCCTCACTGTTGCTCTCATCTCCATCCACCATCTCAATCAGTGCAAATTGTCAGGGTCAAAAATTCATATTCTCACTGAATTTAGGCGGTTACCTAGAGATGCGACTGTATTATAGCCTACCTATCAGTCTGTGAGTGAGTGTTGTAGTCAAGACCACCTAAACCGAGACCAAGTCATTACCAAGACCAGAGTGTATCGAGACCAAGACAAGACCAAGACCAGACCAAACAACTGAAACATACAGTATATACACAACTAGCTAATATATATAGCTAATATCCGGGTGAAGAAATGTCTGAAGAGTTTTGGTACAGAGGCAGATTGATTACTTTAGCTAGCTAGCTTTGCTAGCGTCACTTACACTTAGCTTACCTTTCTTCATGGATCCTTAACAGTAACACATTTCAAACTAGAAATGAGTCAAGTTATTGGTTGCATTTGAAGCAGGACGTTTTACATCCAATCACAGTAAAGCTGTTAACACATAAAGCAGACGATACACAGGCAGTTAAAGGACAATTCCGGCGAAAAATTAATCTAGGGGTTAATAACATATATGTTCCCAGTCGACCGTTCTCTGGGACATGTTTTCATGCTAATCGAATGTGTATTTAGCTTGAAACAAGCTAGCACGGACCGGTGATTAGCTGCTAACGCTACCTTTCGGGGCAGAGGGTAAATCGCTATTTTATACCACTAACAAGGATAAAAATAGCACCACGCTTCCACGGTTGCATAATGCGGGTCCCTACATGTAAACCGAAGCATTGAGAACTTTGTAAGTGTACAGACAGTTTATTGAAAAGATAGTTTATAAAGACAGTAGCATTCATTTTTACATGCGGGGGCGCCATCTTGGAAAACCGTCACGATCAAACAAAGCGTTCGTGATTCGACTGATCGTGACTGTTGCTTGTGCTCAAACTTTCTGCTTGGACTCAGATATGTTGTTCTGTGGACAGATTTCCTGCTCTCAGCTTTGGCCCTTCTCCCTGCACTCTGACGCAGACTGATTCTGCACACTTACAAATCTTCTCCTCTCGGCTCTCTCCTACGCCCCCAGATTTTTTTTGTGTTACAATCCTATCAGTATTCCCCAACCAATAGAATGCCAGCTGTAGTGTTGATCAATGAAATGATCCCTGCCCCATTGAGGGTGCGTTTGCTTTACGTTAGAACGTGTGTTGCAGGCGGCTGCTGGATCTGTCTGTCCTCAATGTGCCAGAGATCTACAAGGACTTCACTCGTTTCTGCACCATCACCTGCATAATCCAAGTGATAAAAGAGAGAACAAACTATTGTGTTCTCTGCTCACATGAATGGGTGCCTGTAACGTCTGCCCACATATACAATCAATTCAATACATGTTGATTAGTATATATTTCTTAAATCATTGTAGTTTTTCAGAGCATTAAGATAAATTATTAAAGCCATGTTCATATTTGCAACAAACTAAAACCCTGATCAAGGCAAATAGGGTTTTCATGTTCTGTAACCTTTATAAAAAAAACTTACCAGAGCCGACACTTGGTAAATGGCTTTATTTTACCTTGTCAAAAACAATGAGTAATTCATAACAAACTGCACAATATTTGACACAAAACCTAAAAAGTGTATGGTTCATACTACTGTGAAGCAGTACACTTTGCCTGTAGGATTTACTGTAGCAGGAACATTGATATTGGCAAACAGATGACCCAGGTACAGGTGTGTTTGTGAGCAGGGTTATGATATGAACTAAAATAAAGATAAGCCTAGTGTTCACAAGAGGGATAATTCAGGTATTGCAACACAAATTAAGAAAAATAAATTAAAATTAAATAGGAGAAGTAGAAGATAAATTAACTATACAAGAGCAATTAAGGCAAATTAATTTGGTAGTAGCAAGCATAAAGTGATGTATAATCAATAGCAATGAGTCAAATCAACAGTGTACACCAGAATAATATATACTGTGATTAAGATAATGATGATTAAGTAATGATACTTAGTGTTGTCTGTACTAATATAACAAAACAGAAAATAATATAGTGTATGGTGCAGTATGGAGAACAACCAAGTCCCATATGACCACAAGAGACTTTTGATGATGTTCACTGCAAACAAATTTGCAGATGGTTGTTGTCTGTAGCCAGCCACACAGTCGGTAGATCTGGAGCAGCAGGGTGACTTCTAGCTTTCATGGGATGGTGATAAGACACTGTGCTGCTATGATGCAGCAGCTCAACAGTGGTCGAGTCCTTCAGCCCCACCTGGATTGAAAAGAAAGTAAAACAAAATACTTGTTTTTTTCTGTTCAGTTTGCTTTGTATTAATTAAAAAAATAACCACTGTTTAAGGAGCAAATAACAAAGCATATCATTTCTAGATCGTTTTTATCATAGTGGTGAAATTGTACTTAACATTACAACTTTTTAAACAGACTGATATGAATTCATCATTTTCAGACTAATGTTATATGAAGGAATGAAGACTAAATTCTGATGAACAACACATAACATTGATGCAAAAACTGACACAAACAATTCAGTTTCTTGTGATCTTTCAGTTATATTACAGTTTAGGTTTTACTACTGGCTCTAACATGAAATTAGCCAAATCCCCAGGAACATGGTTAACCAAACGAGGAAAAAATACAAAGTGGGGTCATCACATATACACATACTGTCCGTCATATGTCGTTCAATCTAGCTAAACGATAAAGAAAATCTACTTGTTTATGGACATCAAGCAAGGCTATATGCTAGCGCCATATGCTAGGTGCTTAAGTTATGTTACTCACCCTCGTAGTTGTGGACGTAACGTGATATGTCCCACTTCAACGCTTTCTCCCGTTACCTGATGGGTACAGGTGAAAGAGCGTCGACCATACTGTGCACATTGTTGACGTATACTAATAATAAAGCAACGGACGGCGGGGGTAAATAAACTCTGTTACAGAGCATCCGCCCGCAACAGACGATCTAACGTAAAGCAAACGCACCCTCAACGGGGCAGGGATCATTTAATTGGTCAACACTACAGCTGGCATTCTATTGGTTGGGGAATTTTGATAGGATTGTAACACAAAAAAAATCTGAGCGCAGGAGAGATCCGAGAGGAGAAGATTTGTAAGCATGCAGAATAAGGCTGAGTGTGGGGAGAAGGGCCAAAGCTGACAGCAGGGAATCTGTCCAAGCAACAACATATCTGAGTCCAAGCAGAAAGTTTGAGCACAAGCAAGCGAGCAGTGACTATTTGAGTGTGAGAGCAAGGTTTTGAGGGAAATTATTATAAAATCTGAACGTAATATCAGTGAGAAATGCTCTCAATGCACTCTTGAATAAAGAGTAGGAATATAACTATAATTTTGAGCCTTGTTAGTGGTATAAAATAACGATTTACCCTCTGCCTCGAAAGGTAGCTTTAGCAGCTAATCACCGGTTCGCGCTAGCTTGTTTCAAGCTAAATACACATTTGATTAGCATGAAAACTAAATGTCCCAGAGAACAGTCGACTGGGTACACATATGTTATTAAAGGTCCCATGGCATGAAAATTTCACTTTATGAGGTTTTTTAACATTAATATGCGTTCCCCCAGCCTGCCTATGGTCCCCCAGTGTCTAGAAATGGCGATAGGTGTAAACCGAGCCCTGGGTATCCTGCTCTGCCTTTGAGAAAATGAAAGCTCAGATGGGCCGATCTGGAATCTTGCTCCTTATGACGTCATAAGGAGCAAGGTTACCTCCCCTTTCTCTGCTTTGCCCGCCCAGAGAATTTGGCCCGCCCATGAGAGAGAGACATCATGGCTTTTAAACGAACAAAGTGGCAGTTGGTCAAGGCCACACCCCCACCATCCACCTTGCCCCCCCCTCTCTCCTCCTCAATAGCATTTAAAGCTACAGACACAAAAATGGCACATACTAAGGAAAGCTCATTGTGGGACTGGCTCTAGTGGCTGTAATTCTGCACCAAGGCTGAATTTCGGGAAAGAGACTTCAGATACAGTGTTAGGGGACCACTAAGGCCTATTTAAAAGCATCCAAAGAGCACCATGTCATGGGACCTTTAACCCCTAAGTTCATTTTGCGCCAGAATTGTCCTTTAAGTGATATATCCCTGCAGTTGTGGTCTTGACTGGTCTAGAAATATAATCCCGAGACATCTTCATACGAGACTGAGACAAGAACGAGTAAAAATGTGGCCAATTCCGAGACCAGACCTTCATAAAGTGGTCTTGAGACCAAGACCGGTCTCAGGTACTACAACGCTGCCGTGAGTTATCTCTGTAATGATTACTTGCTCAATCTGTGAACCGTTCTGCTAAGAATAACAAGTTCAGTCTTAGGCATCCTCCATTTTGGAAATCGGTCCATATGTGTGGGAAGTCCGGTCTTTATTATTTTATCAATGAATGAATATAATCAGAACCCAATCAGTTCTTCAAGTCTATTCCCAGTATACTGAGCCAGTGCCTTTCAAATGGGAACTGATTTGATGTCAACATTGAGAAGAATTACACCACTGTATTCTGTCCAATACAGTCACACGTTAACGGTATCATAGGGGTTTTTAAGTTAGTTTAGGTTTTTTTTCTGTCAGAAAATATGGTTATGCAAAGTGAAGCGAAAATGTTCTATACACAGAATACAGATTTAAGTTAGAGTTGTGACATGCAGATTCAGAGTTGTCTCAAAATGTTTACAGATGCAACACATGACGAGGCACACTTTTGAAGCCTTCTCCAGAGTTCATTTAATTGTTATGTGTTGTATATGTGCACATAAATACTGTATATATGCGTTCCATGTCCATTTCCATATCCATGTTTATTCTTGGTGCTTTTATTAATCTAACCTTTAATATTTTTTGTCTTCTGTTCTTTCTTATCTCTGTCTCTTTTCATTTTCTTCCTCGTCTTTTATTGGGCTGATCTGACCAATCTGGTTGGAGCGGTGCCCATAAGTCCCTCCCCCATTGTATCGCTCGTGGGCAGCCATGATTATAAACCTAATTCTGTGTGTGTGTGTGTGTGTGTGTGTGTGTGTGTGTGTGTGTGTGTAAGACAGACATCACTGTCTAAATAATGCTAAATTCGGTATGGCAGAGGGGGAAGGGAAAATTATAGAGATTGTGTGTGTGTGTGTGTGTGTGTTCGTGAAATAAACGTGTTCACCATAGTTTAAATGAGCTGCAGTTATGCACATCAGTTATTTCCACATCCAACCCTGTTTTTTTCTTTTATGTTTTCTCACATTAAATGATCTTTTTGTCTATTTCTGGACATAAGCCTGTTTGTGTTTGTGTGTGTGTGTGTGTGTGTGTGTGTGTGTGTGTGTGTGTGTGTGTGTGTGTGTGTGTGTGTGTGTGTGTGTGTGGTGGGCGCGCGCGCGTGTGTCTTTGTTTTAGTGGAACAGATGTAGCAGCAGACTTCAGGGTCTCTCCAGTCAAGGAGAAACATTTAACAGGCAGTGTAGCATAACACACACACACACACGCACACACGTACGTACGTACAGTAACACACAAACACATAATTGTGCTTTTGTGTAAGAGCATGTAGACACATATATTAAAACACACATGCATCAGAAACTTAAAGGAGCAAGCCTTCACACACAAACATATTTACAGAGGCAAACAGACACATATTCATGCTCATAGATCATTCAGTAATCCCTCATCTTTAATAGAGTCAGGGACTCCCAGTCTGTCGGCCTCCTCCCATTCATCCATCAACCCCGCCCCCCTTCCTCCCCTGTTCTATCAGACATTTATTACATCGTCTTGAAATGATAAACCTGCAGGGAAAAGTCAGGTTTCTGGCCTGTATGGCTGCTTTGAGGCTGCTTCATTTTATTTCATCTGAACTTTTGTCTGACAGACTACAGGCCAGGGACAGCAGCCAGCTATTCCTAGTTCAGATATCTGTATGATATGTAGTATAAACAGTGCTATAATAGTTTGGAAATTTTTTTTTAAGTGGGTTTCTTTTTCACGTGTTTTTAAGTAACCAGTCCAATGATGATTATTACTTTAATCATTTCAGTCCAGGGATATGTGATAGATGGAGACTTGTATATATTAATATGTGTATTTTCCTAAAATGACGAATGATGGTGGGTGATATTCTGAATACCTGTTTTAGCACCAAATGTGTATTATTAACTCACCACTGAAAATAGTTCCCAATAGATGCACTCCTGTTTGAGTAATGTTTCATAAAAATTACACTGACCAGCTGTTTTAGGAAATACTGAGCCTTTAAAAAAAAGAAATAACAACGCAGAAAGTATAAATAGGCAGCAGGCCAGGGCCCTACGGAATCGGAGAATACACAGTATTCTCAGCAGATTTCCCACAGATTTTTCGCAGATTAAAAAAAATAAATAAATCCAACAGAATGTTAACACATCTCCACCCGAACAAGAATAACAGTCCGCTAAAATTGGCAGATTTTCATTCTGGATCACCGCTGAAAACTGTAAAAAAAAAAAAAAAAAAAAAAAGATTCTGTTTGGCCTTATAGGCAGACACATTGTTGGGGTTTGTATATATTTTTATGGGGTTGTTTTTTGGCTATAAGAGAAATATAGAATAATGCCAGACTTATCCTTTCATGCATAGCTCATATTTCTCCATTGAACCGTTTGCCAAAGCATAGAATGTTGTGTTAGACATGGCACAATTGGTGATCTCATGAATTTCTTTCTCCGCGGCTGCGCCGTGTCTCTCTTCTTTGTTTTTATCCTTACCTTTTTTGTCCTATAAAATACCACCCCTCCAATAACTAGCTTCCCCCCACACTTCCTCATCTCTATCCTCATCCCTTCATCCCTGTCTCTTTCTCAAGGACCCACCCCCTCCTTTTAATTATTCCCTTCTGCATTACCGTGCCGTTCTCTTTGTTTGATCTGGCTCTGGGGTTACACTGTATTTGTGTTGCATTCAGGCATTTTGCCTTAATCATCTGGTAGATTGGTAGATTCACTGAGGGGGGAAGGGTGTCTGAATGCCACGTCTTAAGGAGTTTATAATTTGAACAGATAAAGCACCCATTCCTCTTCTAATCAGATACACTCTGTACATGTAACGCTCTGTGAGAATAAATGAGCCAAAACCCAAAAGGTCGAAGCTAATTATGCGTTGATAGCTGAAGGAATCAAATATTTAATACACAATAAAGATACAAGGCTGGATCAAATACAGATATAAATAAATAAGTAGAGGGCATTTCCCACTCCTTGATCCGGGTCTTTTTATTGTTCCTGTAGATATCTCATTTCTCTCTATCGTATTGTCGTATAAATGCAGGAAAGCTTTCTTGGAAGCCGCTCTGTCTGGGGAGCCATTAGGTGTGGGGCAGCAGAGAGAGAGGCTGAATCAACGCCATCAAAGTACATGAAAGTGCAGTGAGTGACAATGGTGCATTATTGATGAGTCCATTAGCTCCAAGTGCAGACTTTCCTTGGCTAATCCTAATGCAAACCTGTGGTGGAGAGCTTTCTGTTGGCACAAACCTGACCACAACCACAAGTACCTAAAGTTACAGCTTGATAAATAGATTTAAAAAAACAAAACAACGATTTGTAACGGCCTGGAACACAACCAAATGTTAGCATGCAGACATGTCCATTTAGAGGCCATCACATTGGTCTTTCAGAAAGCAGGGATAGAGAGAGCCATTCCTACATACACTCTCTGTCCTTTACAACACCACACCTTGGTTGTAATAAGGAAAATCTGACTTTGCTAAAGTGAATCTTTCGGGCCCTATTTTAACAATCTAAGCGCACGGCGTGAAGCGCCTGGCACAGGTGCGTGTAGGGCGTTGTACGAATCCACTTTTGCTAGTTTAACGGTGGAAAAAAGGGTCCGTGCGTGGGCGCATGGTTCAAAAGGGTTGTACTTAGTGTCTTCATTAATTCATAGGTGTGTTTTTGGCGCAACATGCAATAAACCAATCAGAGTGTCATCTCCCGTTGCCTTTAAAAGCCATAAGTGTTTGGATCTTGGCACATTGCTATTATGAGGGTGGATTTGCACCGTAATATTTTTCTTTGTAATCTTTTGCATGTTTGTGTGTGTGTGTGTGTGTGTGTGTGTGTAACAAGCATAGTGTGCACTCACTGTGCACGTGCCTAGGCGCATTTTAGTAATGCACTGTTAAAATAACTGCATCATTGACTTTAGACCAGGTTTTGTTGGTCAATGGCGCGAACACTTCCCGCTGCCTCAAGATAGCAATACGCCAAGAATACACCTGAACACACCTCCCTGTAAGACCAGCACGCCCATGGGCACAAAGATGGGCGCAGGTGCGTCGGTCTTAAACTAGCAAAGACACTTGCGTCGGGGGTTTGCGCTGCACCGGGTGCAAGATAGGGCCCGACATCTCATAGTGCTTCCTTCCTCGCTGACTCAATAGTTTCATTTCTATTAGATATGTGACATAGTATAGTATATAGAGATGGTCCGATACCATTTTTTGCTTCCCGATACCGATTCCGATACCTGAACTTGCGTATCGGCCGATACCGAGTACCGATCCGATACCAGTGTGTCATATATTTTATTATGTTTTAACAACTGTATACTACTATCTCTGTATGGATGTGATATGATTTCTATCTTTGTTGTCGGTCTGGCTCAGGTTAAACTCTTTGTGAAACATGAACAAACAATGAACGGCCCAGAACTTCTTCTTTTATTCTCCAGTTTGACAGTCCGTTATAACGGAAAAAGAACATAAATAAACTACTTAACGTAGATTTTCTTTAGGGCTTTATTACGTTTATTACGATCGGTCCATTAACTCCAGTACTTCCCGATACTGATACCAGCATTTTAGGCAGTATCGGAGCCGATACCGATACACGGAACATCTCTAATAGTATAGTCATAAACCACAGTGCAAGAGTTCAACCACGCTTTGTGTGTGAAGGTGTGTCAGATAGAAACCGAAGAATTATTGCCTCATGTCATTCTCACAAATTTGTGTGCGTGTGTTCAGCCCAGACTCTGACCCATCTCAGAACTCAGCTGAAACTCCAGTTCTTTCTGCATTTCTGTTCGGTTTCTCTGCTTTTTTACAGATCTCTGTATGTTTATGAAGCGTAATTCATGAAGAAGGCATGCAAATTATTCGCTCAAGTTGAATCATTTTCAACTCTCCATTGACTCTGTATACAGTCATGCCGCCTCTAAAATTCACTATGCATTCAGGTTGGCCCATTACCCATACTCCTTAATAATTAGTCTGGCTATCACCAGACCAAGCTCAATCTTTTAAGATTGAACATTAGTCTGGGGAGTCTGCTCCGTATTTTCTACTGCACAAGAGGCGTGATCAACGGGCATAGTTCAAATGACACTGTACGCAATTGGATAGTCCTTCAACCAATCAAACCAACGATTCGGGTGCGACAGCGGCATCAACGGGTTGCTGTGCTTTAGTGGCCGGCTTGTTGAATGTAAACAAAAAGCTGCTTGTTCGCTTCTCTATTGTCATTGTGTTAAACCCGCCAATACCATGCCAGGTGGATAAGCCAATTTGTGATTGGGCTGGACAGGCAGCTTGCAGATAGTGAGGAGATGTTTGCTGTATGTGACAAAAAATGTTGTAGCCTAAAAAACGCGTGACATCGCTTAGAGCACCTTTAAACTACTAACTGTTTGAAGAACCGATTATTCGTCTAATCATTTTCGATCGCAAATGGGACAGAAGAGCTAGCTATCCAGAATCAGCTCTGCTTTGGAAACATTCGTCTCTAAGCCTGTCTGCTGTGTCGTCTCTGTCCTTTTAGGAGCTGGCCGACCTCCGCCATGTCCACGCTAAGCTGAAGAAGCAGTACCAGGAGAAGACGGCCGAACTGGTCCACGCCAACAGGAGGGTGGAGAGCCACGAGGCCGAAGTCAAAAAGCTGCGACTGAGGGTGGAGGAGCTGAAGAAAGAGTTAGGCCAGGCAGAGGATGAGGTAGGAACATGGCTGTGCATGGATTTGTGTATGTATCGTTCAAAAGAGACCGTCATTGCTCTTGCTTCTGACTACTACACCAATCCAAAACTCTGACACTCATTTCAAACAGTTAGACAACCAAACAGTTTTTTTTCTGATTCTATTAGCAAACTACTTATTCATCTGCAGTAAGGACAAACATTTATTCCTTATCGTTTTAAATGTAGTGTGATTCTACTTCCATGGAGATGACAGACATGATAAAAAATGTTGGTGTGTGTGTGTGTTACCCTTCAGACAACCCTCTCATGTAACGATCAACCCAGAAGCTGTCAACCTCAATTAAATCAATTTATAGTTTAGTGAGACTTATCAGATTGCCTTTTACAAACGTGTGTGTGTGTGTGTGTGTGTGTGTGTGTGTGTGTGTGTGTGTGTGTCCAGTTGGATGAGTCCCATAACCAGACCAGGAAGCTGCAGAGGTCTCTGGATGAGCAGGTGGAGCAGACTGAGAACCTGCAGGTACAATTGGAACACTTACAGTCAAGGTAAGACACACACACTCACTCACTCTCACTCACACACACACACACACACACACAGAGTAGCTCTCCTGAGCTGTTAATGGTGATATAAACATGCCTAAACATGCATACACACACAGTGGTGTCAATGCAGGATTTTGAACAGATTTCAGGTGGTGGGGGCAGGGCTGGTCAGGACAGTGTTCTTCACGTGAGGCTTTGCCAATTAATTTGCACATAATGTGTTGCTACTTTAAAGCACAATAATCACATTTGATGTAATTTCCTGTATTTCACCCCTACTTGACATAATCCATTGGCATGACCTTGTTCTAATAAAGGCTAAGGTACATTTGGTAACGACATGTTGCCTGGCTGCAGTGCATCTGTATAGACCCATGCAGGGTCCGCTGGTTGATAGAATTTCAAATGATCAAATGAAAAACAGTATGTGACTAACAGCGGTCATCACTCCTACTTCTAATGGAAACTGTATTGCTCCTGGTGCCAGTGACATCAGTTAGCATTAATGACCCAAACCGAATGTTATCTGCCATAGGAATATTTGCTGTCTGTTTCGCAGTTTGATCCACGTGTATGTAACGCAATGTGTTTGACTAGATTTTGTTTTATTGTATGTTGTTTTGTTGTTGTTTTTTTTCCCCATTGTGGGAGATCTCTTGGAGCGTTCTTTGTGGGAGGTCTATCTTCATGTTTGGATAATGTGCATATTTATGTGTGGTGGATATTTATGTATTGTGCTGTAAGATGTTGGTGGGTGAACATGCCGGGAGGTTTGGTTTATTGTTAGTTAAAGCATAACTCTCGCCAAAATGCAACCTAGGGTCTTTTTGTGAATGTACCCGAGTCAAACTTTCATTTAAAAGCATATTTAGGACGGAAGCGTGACTTTTAAGATTTACCGTATCTTCGTTTTTCGGTCAAATGGCCTTTTGAATGGGAGTCCTAGGGGCACTTTTATGCTAGCCTCAAAATTGCTATTTTTAAAACGCTAAGAAGGCTCAACACAACATGAAACTTTTCTCAAAGTATCACCAGGGGCTCTACACATGAACTCAAGCATTGACAACATTGTTTGTGTACCCAGAGTTTACTAAAAAGAAAGGTTTTGAGCAACGCCAGGGTTAATTTTTCCTGCTACACGGAAGACACTTTGTTTGTCTGTCTCCACCGCCGGAGCACTGAACTGCCCCGGGAGTTTCTGTAATAAATGAATGTTTCCTGCAACAAAGCAATCGCCGTGTCTCGCTTGTCTCTTTTCTTTCTCTCTCTTTCTCCGTGAAACGAAGCTGCATTCAAGTGCGGTCGGAAACGTTGAGTTCCATAAATGATCTGACCGAAAACTGTAATTGTGAAATATCAAGTCTGCTTTTGCTTTGTTGGGGGGGTTTAAGAACACAACAGGATGTCACACAAATGGGCCGATTCATTGACACCCACCCCCCTCCCAACCAGCGGCAAATCGCTGGATCGCTTTTTTTGGTCTGAATGCCCCGTACGTAGTACTAAATTATAAATCAGCCTTCAGAATGGGGGGCTGTGGCAGTTTCCCTAAGCAGCACCAGTGCAGACACGTTAATTACCCAACTCAAAAAAAAAAAAAAAAGGTTCATTTTTTTTCACCAACACTACTGGCATTCTATATCTACCAACTATTGATAACTTTGTCACTGCATCACTACTACTGCTGGTGCTTCCCATATAGAGCTCAGGGACGCCAGGGACGCCCCTCCTCTGAGAGACCTTGGGTTCCGGAAGTAAATTTCCCATTCATTTCTACCATTGACGTCTGGAAAAGTCCGTACATAAAGAGTTTTAGACCATGCCTAACCAGACGGTACGTGACTCATAAGCGTACGACGTATCATTTTGAGTAAAGAAACGAACAGAAAATCCCCAAAAAGTCAAAGGTACAAGACTGTGTACATATCGTCATTTCAGAGCGAAGGAACTACTCATCCCATAAACCACCGCGCACCACTGAATAAAGGAAGCTACGTTAGTTTAGCTAATTCGGCTAACCGCTAGTTGAGACAGCATGTAATAACTTTAAAAGACCCTCAAAATAAAACCTGAAAATAACCGTTATTTTAGACTGAATCAAGCTGTCAGCTAGCAGTTAGCCGAATTAGCTGTTAGCTAAACTAACTTTAGCTTCCCGGCAGAGGCTAACGTCAGAAGCGTGGAACAGATCGTGATTTGTGCAGTGTCGTAAATCCTCTTGACGGATCGTGCAGGCAGCACAGATCGATTTTATGGCTTATACTCCAATTTGTCAATGGAGAAATTGCATTGTATTTTTACTTACGGAACCCACTGTGGGCGGGACTGTTGAGCTCTATACACGGTCAATTATAACATTTTGGCTTCCCGACCAGCTCACATCCAAAATATTTCTTCTGTATTGAACCGTGAAAACGCAGATCTTTTTCACTTTTGTTATTAAAATCCAAAAAGACATTGGAATATCTTAGATAAAGGCTTATGCCAAAATATATTTTTTGTTCTCTACGACTGGTGCCATGTTTAGCAACAGCACTCCCACTCCCAAACACG
The DNA here is from genome assembly GCF_031162955.1 of Sander vitreus. Lineage (NCBI taxonomy): Eukaryota > Metazoa > Chordata > Actinopteri > Perciformes > Percidae > Sander > Sander vitreus. The sequence continues at coordinate 6,028,591 of NC_135855.1, read as the reverse complement.
CCTCGACAACCATGAAGGCACTCACTTGTTCAGTTCAGGTTTGTGTGTGCATGTGTGCGCGTATTTGTGTGTGAGATGTGAAGCTGACAGCCTACTTGTAGCTCACTGTGAGCCTCAGCACTCACTCCTCTTACTATTTACAGATTAGCGTTTTCTGATTTGTGTGTGTATGTGTGTCTGTCTGTCTTTCAGTTTAGCTCTCACACTCTCTGAGCTTTGCGCAGTCCTCAGCTCCTCGCTCTCTGCCTCTCCCTCTGCATTCGCTCCATGTTATCCACGTCGTTGCTCTGCCACCCAACAGCCAATCGCAGAGCTCCCAGTCGTAGGTTACCCTAGTAACAGAGAGCTCTCTTGTTGCTCTGCTCTGTGGAGGAGTGACAGGCGGATCGGCATGGTAACGGCTTCCGAGACTGACACAAATCTGTGGGTTCTTGTAGAGGGTGTAGCTTAAGCTTTTCTTCATTCTGGATTTGTTTCATTCAGTTTCTCAGAGACTGCTTGACTAGGGTGTGTGTGTGTGTGTGTGTGTGTGTGTGTCTGTCTGTCTGTTTTATTCTGCTGAATAGTAGAATAGTAGTAGTAGTAGTTTAAAGTAGTCATTTAAAGCTCATGCTTCATGTTGATGGATGGCTCTGTTCTGACTATATCACTTGGCAGGGCTGCGCGATCATGCGAAATCACAATCTTTTAACACGATTACTCTGACTTTTGGAAAGATGTCGCATTTATTGAAACAGTTAAACAAATCAACAGTGAAAATACCTTGAACTGTGACATTTCCCTTAATACTTTTCCTGTTTACTTTTAGAATTCCCCTTTCAGAACACAAGACAAAATAAGACTTTACTTTCACAGTGTAACGTGCAAAAAGAAAATTCACTTGATTGCATTGTTTTTGAGATCATTAAGCACCGAAATCGTGATGAATTGCTGCCCTATCACTTGGTCCTGCAGGCCTGCTTTATGCCATGTGCCACTGACACGTTAGCATACAGTGTGTGCGACAGTCTGTACCGTATGTGTGTGTCATTTAGTTTTGTCATCCACTGTTTGTGTGTGTGCGTGCATGCGTGTGTGTGTGTGTGTGTGTGTGTGTGTGTGCGTGCGTGCGTGCACACGTGCATGTTGTAGTCAGTATGTATAATGTAATAGTGCACACCATGATAGTAAAATCTATGGTAACACTTTACTTGAAGGTATCTACATAAGAGTGACATGACACTGTCATGAACACATGACACTGTCATGACACAGTCATGACACATGCACCCTAACCATAACTTGTCATGACAAAAACCGGACAGGACACTTACTAAAAGAAGCGTTATGTCATAAACGTGTATGACTTGTTTATAATGTTTATGACACGTTCAGAACAGTGTCATATCACTCTCGATACCTTCACGTAAAGTGTAACCAAATCTATTCTGCTTCTTTATTGTTTATATATGCGCTGTGTTTTCTGTTTTTGGTGAAGCATAACAAAATCAGAAGGGTTTAAAATGGTGTTAAGATGTTTGAAATATGAACTGATAAGTATTGGCACAATAAATTATAAATACAATACAATAAAATCCTTAATTCCACCATTTCAATCCTGCTGTGACTGAGCCAAAGGGCAACGCAGCTGTCTGCTGGGGGTTGCCAAAGCTGCTCAGCACTAAAACTACACGCGCACACACACACACACACACACACACACACACACACACACACACATACACACATACACGCACACAAGCACAGCCTTTCTATCTACGGTTGCTCATGTTTCTGTCTGTGGAACATGATCTGGCCACGTTTTTGTTTTTGCGAAAGCCATCGATTCTCCTCATTGCTCATTGAAAGAGTGACCACAACACAGCTTGAAACAAATGGATGGCAGGCTGCAACCCCCTCCTGACTCTCTCTCTCTCTCTCTCTCTCTCTCTCTCTCTCTCTCTCTCTCTCTCTCTCTCTCTCTCTCTCTCTCGCTCTCTCTCTCTCTCCTCTCTCTCTCTCTCTCTCTCTGTCTCTGCCTCTCTCTCTCTCTCTCTCTCTCTAACTCTGCCTCTCTCTCTCTCTCTCTCTCTCTCTCTCTCTCTCTCTCTCTCTCTCTCCTCTCTCTCTCTCTCTCTCTCTCTCTCTCTCTAACTCTCTCTCTCTCGCTCTCTCTCTCTCGCTCTCTGTCTCTCTCTCTCTCGCTCTCTCTCTGTGTCTCTGTCTCTCTCTCTCTCGCTCTCTCTCTCTCTCTTTCTCTCTCTCTCTCTCTCTCCTCCCATCTTTCTCTGTAGATTGATTGATGAACAGTCATTCATGTCTAAATGACTGTTTGTTGGCTCAGTAGAAAAGCGTTTTGTGGCTGAGCTTAGGGCTGCACGATATGACCTAAAATAAAAATCACGATTAATTGCACATTTTACCTCCATAACGATAAATGAACGATAATTGAATTTTTTTGTGATTCGACGACGGACACTGCGTTTTGACATTTTTTTTTTTCTGTATAAAGTTTTTTAAAAAAAACGTCTTTTGCATGATAAAAATAGGCTATACAATCTATTTCTTAACCGCTAATTAACTTGTTAGTCCTAACTTTGAACCAGCAAGTTGCGTTTGAAGCGCCTCTTTATTTCTGCTTGTGGAGAGCTACGTGACGCATGAAACCGGGGACCTGCGAGTTAAATCGGCCGTCCGAGAGTAAACCAGGCAGACACACAGCTGACAACCCTTTCATAGGCGCGGGAAGTGGGGGGCGAAGCTTTAAAACTGCGATGGCAATAAAAATGATAGCTTATAAATATCTCTGGTTGTTGTTTCTGTTCCACGGCATGTTGTATGTCATGCTTGGGGTGTGGGATGAAGAGAGGGATCATTTTAGTAATTTTACAATTATTTAATTTATCTTCAGTGTGTATTGGCCAATCAGGATTTAGCAGACAGTGGCGACGTGAATTTTTCGAGGCAGTGGATTTAATGAATTTGGAAATGGAACGCAGATTCGATCGAGCTGCAAAGAGGGAGAAAGTGCTGCTGGATTCTGCTAATGGCCTTGTTTCAGATGCTGACTTGAGTAACCTTCAGCTTCCGCGGATGGACATTGCATCCCTAGGCCTGCAACTGAGGTGATGCTGGGTGACCTCACCAAACAACAAGCATTCCACTCAGTCAAAGAACTTGCACGCTTTGTATCAGCTCCAGTACACAAACAAGAGGGCTCTTCACCGAGGTGGAAAAGCTGATCCACTTGTGCCTCCGTTTACCAGCGTCTACTGCGGACTCCGAAAGGTCTTTCTCAGCTCTTCGCCGCCTGAAAACCTGGCTCAGAGTAGACTTTCACACATGGCGTTGCTTCACGTCAGCATAGTCATTTTGGATGAATCTGGATATTCAGGGTCTCATGGCAGAGTTTATCAGCCGAACTCCAGAGCGCAAATCTACGTTTGGTGTACCGAAATCATTGTAAGGTAGAGACACGGTGTCTTACATCTCTGCGTCTTTTTCCTGCCGCTGTGCAGGCCCAGATGGTAGACTATATTTAGCCTAGTATGATTGGGATTTATGTATGGCTATTATAAAGAAACAAATAGTTTGTAATTTTTTTTAGAATTTGTCACATACTGTCGGAAAAGAAAGGTTTTGTTACTTTGTGGCACTTAGGCCTTTTTTTGGCCGTTATGCGGTTTATGAACACTTAATCTACTTGTGGTTGTTTGAAAGTGCCCATATTTTGAAAAAAACACTTTTTCTGGGATTTGGGGTGTTATTTTGTGTCTCTGGTGCTTCCACACGTATACAAACTTGGAAAAAAAAAAAAACATCCATGCTGTTTTGAGTGAGATATGGGTTACTGAATGCGTCCTGCCTTCAGTCTCCGGGTGAGCCTGTCAAAATCTGCACGGCTTTCTACGTCAGTAGCCGAGACGAGGTGGCTAACCGCTAGCATGCTACCTAAAACACACAAGTTTACCATAATCTACAAAATAACTACCTACATGTCCCTGTTCTGCAAGTATTCCACGCTAAGTTGGAAGTGCGCCCTCGTTTAGAAGAAGTCTCCCGGCTAATCCTGCCTTGTATTGTAACTGACTGACATGATGGTAACAACAACAACAAAGATGGTAAAAAAAATCAGAGGTCTCACTCTGTAGCTAAAACAGAGACCTGAACACAGGGTGAAAAGAGGAGCTGCAGCAAAGTGCAGTACAACAAAAATATGGTGTTTTGTGAAAATTAAACCATGTAAACCTATTCTGGTACAACCTCAAAATACAATTATGAACCTGAAAATGAGCATAATATGTCTGATTTAAAAAAAACATACATTGTCATCTAGAAAACCGATCCTAGTGCATCAAGCTCCTTGTTTTAACAGACATTTTGATTATGCATGTAGTGCTAGTAATATATAATTTACATTGTTTGCACTATATAAATAACTTTTTAGTTTATATGCACGCATTCACACAGATATTTAGATAGGCCTACTTTTTTCATCGCTGGTTTTCGGAGTTTGCTGTGCAGTAGGCCCTATGTTAGGATATAGTTTGTACGCACCGTCAGCTCAGCTGCACTTCATGGAGGGGAGGGGCGAGTGAGCTTTTAAAAGGAGACCGAGGTAGAGTGGTCTGCGGAATACAGAGCCTGTGTAACATAGTATCTTTAGACTCTACATGGACCGTGGACATTTAACTCACTTTTCCTGGCTAAAGTCCACTACCACGGCCCCTGAAAGGGCCGTCATCTGGCGGTGCCTATAGCTGGCTCACAGTCACCTATTGGCAGCTAAACAACTGCCGCTGGTAGACGGCGTTCCCGGAACTCTGTAGCGGCTAAATACAACCAGCAACTGCTGCTCAGATTTTATCGTTCTGTGGCACTATAGACTGTAGAAATTCCACCCATCCCCCCCAGAAAAATCGCACCCTCCTCTTTGTAAGTAAAGCTTAAAATAGCTTAAATTGCATCTTTACAGTGCGTTCAGACAGTCTTGGATCAGTGAAGACACCAACTGAAATGCAGAAGAGGATTTAAATTGCCTTTCGGAGAGCTGAAAATTTGATGCCTTCAACCATCCAACCGTCCTGACAACTCGTGTGTTCAGGGAAAACGAGGACAGCAAGACAAAAAAATCTATCTTCAGGGTCTGTTTTATAATAGGCCTAGCTTGCATATTTGAAATAAGAAATCAATAGTCATTGCCTTTTTAATCAATTGGAAATGCATACAGCTCAGGGTGAAATGAAATCTTTTTTTTTTCATTTTGTGGCTCTTTGAAATCAACTCTGGCATGTAGATCACATATTCCCTTGTATTTTCATTTGTCTCAGCATGAATAAACCCAAAGATATAAAATATACCAGTTACTTGATGTCAGGGTTTTTTTCTGGCTCAGAATGGGTCTTTTGCATATTAAGTGGACGATGTGGGGGGTCCTCCCCCAGGAAATGTTGAGCATCAAACACTTCATTTCCTACATTCTGATACATTTTTATGCACCAATCTATGGTGGAAACATGTTCATGTGAAGGATAACACATACGATCAGGAAGCAGGTGACAGTTCAGAATATAAAAATATAATGGAATATAATGCAGTAAGGGTGCTTTCACATCAGGGACCTGGGCCTGGATCCGAGTACACTTGAAAAGATGGTCTCGACTACAGTTTTTGCGTACTCCTGTACAGTTGCATCAGGTGTGGAAACCAACTGTAGCAAAAACCAAGGTTGTTCTATATTCCTTGCCAAAAACACAGAAGTGAACTACTATATAACACGACTACGAGGAGATTTTAACCAATTATGAAACTGTCTTAATTTAATACTGATGCCTCTTCATCAGACAGCAGCGCAGGGTCGCCGTAGAGTCCGGTACAGCCTGACTCTGGGCGGTAAAAGTGAGATCCAATTAGCGCTATTTTTTTATTTATCAATTTTATTTGTTAGGGACCATGTACAATTTTTACAATGTTTTTTTTTTAACATGAATGTTGCTATTTGATGCACTGTACCAGAGTTAGCCTAAGGCTAATTTACATCTGCAGTCCCTAGGCAGGGCATGCTAGCTTTACAGCTTCACAGCAGTGTGTTCAGGTCCATTCAAAACAATTTAACTTAGCTGGCTTATCAGTGCCAGCCACATTTGTAAAATATAGCAGCTGTGGATGAGAGGGGAGTTGACAGCTGGAAGTAAAGATGTTTTGGTGCTGGGGATTTTTCTTTGGCGCTGGCTAAAACCTCTTTAGGGGGTGCCACGATGCAGGAAAACCCTTGACATTCGTTTTAGTCAGTTGTTATGGTGTATTCTCCATGTATTTTAATGCTTACTTCTAATGCTGAACAGGATTCAGTACTGATCCTTGTACCCATCTACCCCTCGATTTGTACCAGTCCTTTGACTGTTCAATCAATTTACCTTATAATGAGATACAGTATTTAGCACAGAAGCTATCAGTTTGGAAAGCCTGTCATAACTCTGTTGGCTGAATTGATTTTTAGGTACTTTTAGGTATATTTTGTATAGCTGTTTTTAAGCCATGCTAGCAGTGGGCCTCTAGGGATGACAGTGCAGGTTGGTTGTTGAAAATGTCAGCAAATAGTTGAAGGTTCCCATGACATTTACAAACTATGCATGGCCCCCAGAGGCAGAATTCTAATGACTTTTAATCTGGTGGCATCATCTGGTCCAAGACTTTAGTTTATGCTGACGTCCGCTCAATGCACCACTGTGCCTATGTACAGCCTCACAGAGCCGCTTGACACCCATCACACATTGAGGATACATTTACATTGCTACATTTTGGTTTCTTTTACTACGTTTATACCTCGCATTCACACTGCTCTGGCGTTTCAGAGCCCCTAAACCGAAGACATTAGAAAACACTTAAAGGACAATTCCGGCGCAAAATGAACCTAGGGGTTAATAACACATGTGTACCGAGTCGACCGTTCTCTGGGATATGTTTTCATGCTAATCGAATGTGTCTCTAGCTTAACCAGTTACATAGCTCAAACACGGCGTTCGTGCTTCGACTGGTCATGACTGTTTTCCAAGATAGCGCCCGCATCTGTCCATGAACGCTACTGTCTTTATAATCTATCTTTTTAATAAACTGTCTGTACACTTACAAAGTTCTCAATGCTTCGGTTTACATGTACGGACCCTCATTATGCTACCGTTGAAGCGTGGTGCTATTTTGAGCCTTGTTAGTGGTGTAGAAATAGTGATTTACCCTCTGCCCCGAAGGCTAGCATTAGTAGCTAATCACCGGTTTGGGCTAGCTTGTTTCAAGCTAGAGACACATTTGATTAGCATGAAAACATATCCCAGAGAACGGTCAACTCAGTACACATATGTTATTAACCCCTAGGTTCATTTTGCGCCGGAATTGTCCTTTAAGACCTGGTTTTGGTTTGGAATCTGTGGGGTTGTGTTGCAGTCTCAGCGCCCGCAAACGGAGCCCTTTGGCAACACCGACACTGATGCCAATGTTCCTCTGCCTGATTGGGTATTATCAGTAATGGCGTCTCGGTCTCTGAGACTGAGCTACTAACGTTAATATGGCAACTACCAGCAGCGGGTGGATTATACACGCTGCCTCCTGTTTATGCCCAGCATACGAGAATGTTGATGAGATATTTTGGTTTGGGCGTGTTAGTTTAAAAGGAGATTAGTTTTTCTACTGGAGCTGAAACATTTTGGTGATGACAAATGAGAAAAAGCACAAACACTCTACATAACGTAATCAGTGTTAACCCATCAATAAGAAAAATCTCCCAAACTTCACAAACACCATCCACAAAGAACAAGCTGTACGTCCAGTTACTCAGAGTTTCCTGATAATCAACACAAGTCCAGTCAGAGCGCTGAGGAAAGGACCGGTGCAAAACAAACACCCTATAATCATATATATGCATTTTTATTCCTGTAGCTTTATTTATGGAACTGCAATGAACTCAGGAAACTAAAGACACTTATCTGTTCTGTAATCTTTGCTGTTGTATGGTGCAATGTGTACATGTACCTCCATAACTGTCTTATTTGGCTTTCCTTTCTCTTGCTATTTTTGTGTGTGTAATATCCCCAGCACACATTTATACACATATTACATTTACACAAACACACGGCAGTGTGTCTAATGTAAAAATGATATGCAGTACTGTCATATTCTTCAGCATCGTAATGCTATTTTAACACCATTCTTCTTTATCACTCTCTCTCTCTCTCTCTCTCTCTCTCTCTCTCTCTCTCTCTCTCTCTCTCTCAGACTGCGGCGGCAGCAGCAGAGTCCTGGTCTGTTTGGGAAAATGCGATCAGCTCGATTCAGTCCTGAAAACCCAGACGGTCCGACCAGCGACATGGACGAGGAGGAGGAGGAGCTGCAGCTCCAGATCCCATGACACACACACACACACACACACACACACACACACACACACACACACACACACACACTGATACAGGATATACTTTTACACAAACATATAGAAGTTGAATACTGTTGCTCTTGGGGGGGGGGGACTTTGTATCTCAAGAAATGGTCACATTTTGCTACAGGAAGCAGCCGTCAGGCCCAGCTAGTTCTTAAAGGTCCACTCCAACATTATGGGAGATATTTTACCCAGAGTCAGACCAAAAGGTCAATATCACTTTTAGCTCTGTGCATCCACGCGTCCTTGTTGGATGCAAATGTTAGGCAATTCATTGCTGCTTGCAATAATCAAATTCTCATCAAAAACAAATGAACAAAAAAAAAAAAGCAAAGCAAGCCTTGTCGAACAAAGAGACTACAAAGATGCCACAAAATTGTTTATCTGGACTTTAAACATGAAAGAGGTAATGTGACAAAGTTTCAACCAAGCAGCAATCACACACCTACGGTAATCCTCACACAGAACACACACACACACACACATTCTCATACACACTAAGACACACACATGCTTGGACATGCAGGCACACAGCAGCAGGCGTTTGACAGACATTAACAGGATGTCCGGTAGTGTAATGCTGAATGAAAGGATCTCTCTTCAACTTCCACCAAACCACTCTGGCAGAGGCCGACCCGTATCGTCCTTTCAATGTACTCATTCTTACCTCATATCATCACAAGCATTACACCTGTCCCATCTGAACTGTGCTACTGTATTCAAACAAGCCCCAAGCTCACATATACATCACCAGTATTATTTCCTCATAGCGTCTGCCGTGAACAAAATGCCTTTCACGTCCCTCTGAGCTTGCAAGTGTTGATATATCACAAGGGAATATCAGTCAGAAATGTCTTCCAAATATCGAAGTCTATGTCCCATGTATTTCAAGTTCACAACCAATGCTGGGAGCACACTACACCTTTTGCCTCATTATGGCTGCAAGGTGGAAAGTGTCCGCTCAAAGTGAGAGAAAAGCCTCAACTCAACTTCGCTTCATAGCAAATGTGCTTAATGCTGCCCTACTGGCAATCAACGTATCATTAGCAGATTTTCCGTTTTAAAAACCTGCAACCTGCCCTTGAGAGCTGTGTTCAGATTTTGGGCATGAAAGAATAATACAAAAGAGAAGCAAATCAGTCTATACATTTTTCTATACCCAAGACCTGAACCGGGCTCTTACCTTTCAGACTCGACACAGAAGAACCCGCATCGTACTGCCGAATTTGAGACCTGAACCAGAGTTTTTTTGTTATTTCCTCTCCAAAGACAAATGGGTACATGCTTGTTTTGGAAAGGCTTTTTACACACACAAAAAATAACTAACCTGAGAATGACATGGCCAGCACCACACATACATAACATCTACTAGCCAATAAGCCATAGCTTTAGTGGCAGTACACACCTGTAATGTGATCTGATGTTGCACTCTTGTCTGAAGATGACAACAGAACGTACAGTTGAATCTCTCAGTATTGATCTGCCTACCCCTGCAATGGTGTGCATTTAAAAAAGAGGGAAAGGGATGAAGTGTACATCCTTGCAGTGTTTGAGGGAAATGTAAACTAGATGGAGAAAGGAGTAAAAGGCCTGTAACTGTGGGGCACTTGTATTCTCATGTAAGTGCACTAAGCCTGATCATTATTTCAATGATGTAGTGTGTTCCCAGCATGACTGAGGCTGCGACAATAAACAAATGTAACAGTACATAGATAATATGTACGTAAAACACAAGCTTAGTAAGAGGATGTACAACACCATTGTAAAACGAAGAGATTGTGGGATGTAATGGATGGCGTTGGTAGTAAAATCTCTTCTTTTATTGTTTCTTGTGAAGGAAAATATGCACCTGTGAATGTCCACTAAAGTCCCAGTCACATCAGCATTTACAACTGCTTCATTTCCTGAGAAAGTCCTATTCATTCAGTCTGGGTGGAAACCCCTCCAAAGCAGCATTTAGACATCACTGAAACCCGGGCCAGTAAATTTTCCCGTAGGCTTAATTATCCCCGGCGCCTTTAAGACGGCCCATGTGTTCAACAGTAGGGGGAGTTTTTGGATACACTGCGTGTTAATTTATTTGTACAAAACTTGGTTGGGCTAAATCTCCCGCCTGTGAAAGAGCTCCAGTCTAGCACAGGCGGGGATAGATGCAGTTGTGAAAGCAATAAAACATTCATTTATCTTCCACCGCCGCCCACAGTCACTCTCTGCCTCGGCCTCAACTCTGACGCTGGAAGGGGACCAAGATATTTTTACCGATCAAGGATTCAGAACTATTTATGTTGTCGTTGTTATGGTTTAGTTTTTATAAATGATCTGTACCACAGTGGTTTTGTATTAGCTCCATAAATGTCAACTGTACATATAAAAGAAGCATGAGTCACTGTGTCCTTTTTTCTTCCGTACTGTATTTATTCATCACACACGTGTGTCAGGGTAATCTTCTCTTCTATTTGGAGAACACTTTGTGCCTCATTGCTTGTTGTTCTCCTCAGGGTTTCTCTAAAAACGTGCATTTTTCCTGAATAGGCTGAGTAAGTGATTTCTCACACACCAGCAGGAATTTGATGATTATGCCATGGGAATGTTGGTCATGTTCATGCTTAATCTAATCTTAATTGCAATTTAGACACTAATTGTTGCCAGGATATTTTCAGTGTATTAATTAGACATGAAAAAGAGGAGAAACTCCTGTTCTAAGAATCCGCCAAAAGAAAACCAACAACTTCTATAACGTGTGGGGGACTCACAAGAGACTAAAGAAATCAGTATGGTCAATGTTGAGGCAACAGAGGCCCAGATATTCTGACCTTTAGCCCCTAATATTGGTCTAACATCAACAAGGCTCAATCCTACGTTTCCCATAATGCAACCAATGGCATCTTGCTTAATAAATTCCAGTGTATTTCAAACTCAACATCCATAGGCTGTATGCAAGATTTCTGTTATAAATGTGTAGTCTCTGAGCCCAAGTCTGATTTGTTCAGACAACTGCTGAACCATACAGGACATCAGCTTATAACAGAAGGCCAACATGTAAAATCTACATTCTTCTAGTTATTGAAAATGTGCTTGTTTAGCATGTGATTAAAACAACCTACACTACATCAGATCAAACATGTTTTTAAAACGTTTTTTATGGTCCTCGTCTATAGGTCATACATGAATAACAATCGCATAAATACATGCTTTATGTCACACAATGCAAAACATCACACTGATCTGATTTGTTCAGACAACTGCTAAACCACACAGGACATCAGAGATGGCAAAAGTACTCACTTTCCGTACTCAAGTAGAAGTACAGATACTTGTGTTAAAAAATACTCTGGTAAAAGTAGAAGTACTGATTTAACTTATTTACTGAAGTAAAAGTAACAAACTACAGGCTTGGAAATGTACTTAAAGTATAAAAGTAAAAGTAGCTTTGCGAATGACAACCATTTTTTATGCAAAGCTACCTGGATCACACAAATGTTACTAGACTGCAAGCTGAGAAACTTCAGTGGACGTGGAAAAAAGCTCTTTATATGCCGTTGCCTACATTTTAAATGGATGTCTGCCAATAGGCCTAAAACATTACATATATGATTATTGTGACAGAGACTGGGACTCCAGGTTAATAAGATTCTGACTGAGCAAGATATGAATTCAGTTGTGATTCTGTGAGAATTCACAGATCCAGTTTCTCTTTTTTAATCTTCCCCCTACCATTGAAGGAATCCACATGTATACATGTGTGTGTGTGTGCTCAAATATGGCTCCTGGAAAGAAAATAAAGGATAAAATATGAATTACTAAACAGACATTAATTAAAAGTTCCCCATACTTTTAGAGTTACGCAGCACATTGGCCAGGAGTCATTCTTGATGCCTACTATCTCAAACATCTCTCTCAGATAAGGCCAAGGATGATTGGGAATGTCTTGCTGCTTGTTTGCCGAATCTCTGGGATCTCCATTTTCTCTTCATTTTCAATCATGTCGCCGTCCGTACTATGTGCTAACGTTACCGCCATCAAGCCGCAATGATTTGCCGTGAATGAATGCCGCCGAATCTGTCGAGTCGTCTTGTAGTGGTGCGTCAAGTGCAATGTACAGTATATTCCCATCCAATTAGATTGAATTCGGTATTGATGAGGCGAAAAATAATAACGGTAACTCCACTGAAATTGAAACTAAAGAAACGAGCCAATTTTGTAAAATGTAAGGAGTAGAAAGTACCGATATTCGTGTTAAAAATGTAAGGAGTAAAAGGCAAAATAGGCCCAAAAATAAATAGTAAAGTAAAAATATCTGAAAAAATCAACTTGAGTACAGTAACAAAGTATTTGTACTTCGTTACTTTTCGTTTTACTTTTCACAGGCTGAGGAGTTTTCCTCATGATGAGTGAACTGACCTTTATCAGTGGAGTTGCTCTTTAAGTCAAATCTGTACACTAGACCGGTAGTCCCCTTTAAAATATTTACCACCTGACCGGATCAAAAATATTTTTGGTAGAAAAAAAATAAAAAGCCTATATAAAAAAGTCTGATTTACTAAACAACAACCTTAAATGACATTTTAAATGTTTGCCCAGTGCAACAGTGTGGCTCACTGATGTGTTTTAATAGTTTTTGGACAACAATGGAGCTCTGTTGCAGAGAGGAATGAGAAATATCAGGCTTTGATACACAGACATAGACATATCACTAGACTTTTCCTTTTATGCATCCCACAGACAGAGCAACATTATCATTCATTTGGAGTGGTGTTTGTGTCCAGGTGATGAATGCCATTCACTACTCATTCTCTTTTCGCTCCGGTTTTGGTCTCCACCAACATCAGAGAAAAAATGTGTTTAACTTTAGCTGCTAAATGCTCCACTGTGTTTACCAGCTAGTCTCTTACTGTGTCTGTGAGCTGTTTGCTGCTGAGCAGGTAGTGTTGAGTGGGTTTATTCTCTAAAAAAAACCAGTTACCTGCTGCTGGAAACGAAGGTTGATAACAGAGTTTGGGGGTGAAAAACCAAAACAATGAGCTATGTGGAAAGCCGTTTGAGCATTAAATACATACCCACGATATGAAACGACAATTTCCTTTACTACTCAGCTCTATGTACAACACATTATTCTCATTGGATTTTACTTTAACATAAAAAATAATGCAGGCCTAGTAGCTGTTAAGAGAAATGTCTAACGATTTTAAATGAGTACAGATAACCTCCAATAATAGGCAGAGTGATTACTGTAGCATGAGAGTGTAAGGAAGCCAGAGAGTTAGAAAATGTGAGACAAAGGAGTTGGAGCGAGAGAGCGCTAAACTCAGACCCACTCCTGTGGTGTGTTTGGCAGTACAGATGGTGGTGTAGTGCACAGTGTCGACACAGTAATGAGATTGAACCTCAGCCTGACTCCCCACACACAGCATGAGGGAACAGCTCCCATCTCCCTGAGATCATATTCATTACTCTGTGTGTGTGTGTGTGTGTCTGAGAGAAGCCAAGACATATAATGAATGTTTTACCCTTGTGTAGGCTGGAGTCAGAAAGACTGAAATCATAGACACAACTCTGGCACTGCACCGTTGTGTGTGAGTGTGCATGCTTACTTTGCATAAAACGCACAGTTTTGTATTGACAGTTTAGACATACAAACTTGTACAAGTAGTCACTATGGTACCCTTGGGATAACAACACACACACAACAGGCCCACACACTCAGGCTGTTAGCTGTGGATGATGGTGTGTGAGTGTGTTAATGTTTAGCTTGATCCCATGAGTACATTACAGAAGATAATTCTGAAAACTGTTGGCTAAGCATGACACACTGTAATGTGCTGAGGGTGTGTGTTGTGTTCAATGTATGTGTCAGAGGTCATTGTTTCTTCTATTTATTTGTGTGTGTGTGTGTGTGTGTGTGTGTGTGTGTGTGTGTGTGTGTGTGTGTGTGTGTGTGTGTGTGTGTGAGAAGCCTGGAGCTTAGTTCATTATGTTAATTTTCTCAGTGTCTTTATTAGGCCAGGAATGGCTGACAGCAGGAAGGCAGAACATTACACTGATCCCTCTATAATTATTCCACAGCTACCACAGCATCTCCTTGTATTCATGTACAGTATTTGTGTGTGAGCCTGCATGCTTTTGTGTCACTACAAAATACAAACAGTGAAAATAATTCCTTGTGCTGTGAAAAATAATGGAATCATTTGATTTCTGCTATGATGCTATGGCATGTGTTATACACTCTGTAATGTTACTAAATATAACAATGATAACTACGACGGAATATTAAACGTTTATTAGCCCAACAGCATGTCTTTACAGCAGCATGGCCAACACCAACAACGCAAGCTAAAGTTACCCACAATCCATCAGGTGTATCTCAACTACAGATCTAATAATAGCCCAAAATACACAACAGCAAGCTTTTTCTGCCTTTCTATTTATTTAGTGCATTGAATTTGTGTCTCTTTTGTAAAAAAAATAACAATTTAAGCTTGTCTGCATATTAACAAGGCCAAAAAATGATCCTGACACACACAGGTCATTACCATCAGTCCAGGCTGTCTGTTTGCTAGCCTGTTCATATCGACCTCCTTTTGTCTGATCTTCACAGATTTGCGTACCCAAATTGAAAGGCTTATAACAGAAGGCCAACATGTAAAACCTACATTCTTCTAGTTACTGAAAATGTGCTTGTTTAGCATGTGATTAAAACAACCTACACTACATCAGATCAAACATGTTTTTAAAACGGTTTTTATGGTCCTCGTCTATAGGTCATACATGAATAACAATCGCATAAATACATGCTTTATGTCACACAATGCAAAACATCACACATACCTTCTACATCTTGTCAACACCTGTATAAGGTTTCAGACTTCTAGGCCTAACTTGATGGGAGCTAGGCAGTTTTCAGTATCTACTGTCACTGGTGTCCCCGAACCTCTCAAAAACCTCTCCAAGTGACCAAATTGTGCTAAATGCTTGTAGAAAGTCTTGCTGCCACCGTGGGTCACCCTTGGCACAAACCACAGCGACAACAGTTGATTCACAACGTGTGTTTTTAACTCACCTGGAACTGCTCTGTGAGCTATCCCCACACCTCTCCAATGCAGCTGATTGCAAACCACGCTTACCTCCACAATGATTTTTACTTACTTCTGTGACATTAGAAAAACATACTGAAGCCTTAAGACGATTTACAAAACCTTTTTATATTTATTCAAATTTGTTGGTCATCATTTTTTCTCACAAAACACATGAGTGTGACCGTGTGACTGCTGGCTTTGGAAAGAGAGACACAATTTTTAGCCCGTACGTTACTACTTCAAGTCACGACTCACGACTTGGTAGAGTTCCAGGCAAAGTCACGAGCTGGCTAGCTAAACATTGTGCCGTTGGCAGGGTTCAGGTTAGGCTACCTAACGTTAATGTTAGTTAGTGCTAGCTGATACTAGCGATTTAGTCTGCAACATATTTTGGGCTTCATTTAATAAACATAACCTGTAGTAGTACACAATCATATGTGTATTGTTTTGATTACAATGTGCGGAATTACTTTACGTTGCTTATTTATATCTATTTATTCCTATTTCTCACCGTCAATTACAGGCATCTGTACAGAATCAACAGGGGTCGCCATTGTTGTTTATGTGTGTGTGACGTCAAAAACTGTAGCTAACTGAGAGTACAACGATCTGGTACGAGTTCACGGGTAGTAAGTTACGGGTTTGGCTGCCATTCCAGGGCACTTTCATGGGTAGAAGGTTGTGAAACACGGGTTACAGGTTGCCTGGAATGCAGCATCAGTTAGCTACAGTTTTTGACGTCACACACACATAAACAACAATGGCGACCCCTGTTGATGTTGTACAGATGCCGGTAATTAACGGTGAGAAATAGAAATAAATAGACATACGTAATTCGTATAGTAATTCCGCACATTGTAATCAAAACAATACACATATGATTGTGTACTACTATAGGTTATGTTTATTAAATGAAGCCCAAAATATGTTGCCGACTAAATCGCTAGTATCAGCTAGCGCTAGCTAACGTCAACGTTAGGTAGCCACTAGCTAACGTTCACGGGTAGTAAGTTATGGGTTTGGCTGCCATTCCAGGGCACTTTCAGCGGTAGAAGGTTGTGAAAACACAAGTTACGGGTTGCCTAGAATGCAGCATAACATCTGTCACGCATTAATTTAGACTGGCTGCATTTGGATGTTCCTATAATGGGAATTTGGTTGGATACAGTCACGATTGACGTGTTGATAGACAATGACAGCTCGTTCTAACATGGCTGCTCAGAGACAAGAGCGGCACATTGAACTGGGAGGCTTGCTGTCAGGGGCTGCCCTGGGCTGAAAACTAAACAGAAAAAGGTGGGGATAGTTTTTCATTGTGTAGGCAGCAACCTAATGAAAATGAGCATACCCAGCAACACAGTGCAGGAAGAGGAGAAATTATTCTTTCAGACAGAACAAGTTCAGCAAAAGTTAGCAAACAGTTAGCAAACAGTTAGCAATGGAGTCCACAGGACAATATTCAGAAGTTGGATTCATTTTAATGAAACACCCTTCTGATTCTTTTTAATGGTAGACACTTACGGACCAGAGGAATATAAATAAGCCTGGAATGGAACCAGATTCTGCATTCAGGATCAGATCACAGGTAGGGACTTGTCATAATTTTTGGTCTCTTTTGTTTATTAGCATGAGCACTTCAATTATGAATCATGCTTAGATGCTTATGATTTCAGTAAAATGAACTGAACTTTTGTGCAGAATCTAACCGAACCAATCTAACGATGTGTAGCATGTCCATATTAAAGTTAAGTTTTGTGGATATAAGCTTAGTGTGTGGTCGCCTGCAACCCGGTGGATATAAACAAGCGCTAACACTTTACTTGAAGGTATCTACATAAGAGTGACATGACACTGTCATGACACATGAACCCTAACCCTAACCATAACTTGTCATGACAAAAACTCAATGACACTTACTAAAAGAAGCATTATGTCATAAACGTTTATGACTTGTTTATGTTTATGACACGTTCATGACGGTGTCATGTCACTCTTTTGTAGATACCTTCAAGTAAAGTGTAACCAAACAAGCTAATGTTAGCTGAGAGACATTAAAGGACATTTATGTTTCTTTCAACCTTTTCTTTTCATCATCACTGTCGGTCTTCTTTCCATTTTTTTTTTGACCTTAGAAACAGTAGTCCAAAGAAATCAAGGACCACATACTTATTTTTTTCTGGTCTATGTTGTTTAGTAACGTTAATGCAGAGTGCTCACATGTCATTATGTGACATACTTATGTAACTGCTATCATGCAATGACGACCATATATGTCCACCTATTATCAGGGGTTGAAGTGGGCTGGAATGATCCGGAACAGCGTTCCAGGAGCTCTCTCTCTAATTGTCAGTTTCATACATCGGTGTTTCCCGTTTGTTTAAAATAACGCCAAATCTCCATTCTAGTGTTTCCCCTATTCACTCTCAGCAGCGCACCGTCGTGAGTCCATGAACAAGGCAACTGTCTGTGGTTAGTTCAAATGTCTGTAAAAATAGCAGGACAGACGCGTACTATCTAAACTGGTAAAGTCAATTGAACAGATGAAGATCACGTTGCCGGTAGCCTACTGAGCTAGACAGAGAATATTCTGTTAAAAGACAGAGAATATTTGGTTAAAACTGATCGTTGATGTTGTTTTGCCCTCATTGTTCTCCGTGAGGTTTGCTGAAAGTGAACGTAGCCCCGGTTTGTTTTATGTAGAGTGACTGTGTGAGACTCCGTTTAAAAATTCGCCTTTTAAATGCTTGTCAGCAGCAAGTCATATGGTAACTTAGGAGGCAATTAGGCCTTGTGTGCTCTGATTCATTTGGCATGCAGTTTACACGCCAGCCATAATTTAGTTTTAATTAAAACTCAACAATAGCTCCTGGTGTTCTTCACCACTGTTTTGAAATGAGGAAATAATGAGACTAACAGGCGAATCAGCTTTAAAATTGAGTTTTCTTTTCTCTAAGGGTGGGTTCCCCCACCTGCCAGATCCCACTTTAACCCCTGCCTATTATCATGTGACATAAAGGAGAGAGATAGGGGGCGGGGGTGGGTTCCTGTCTTTAGGATGGTTGAATGGTTTGTGGTGAGTACTGACGCCAAGTTTTCAAACCAAGTGGGAAAGAGTGAACAGTTTGCACAAGGTAGTGCACAGAATAAATGGCCAATAATAGAGTTGCATCTGAGAACACCATTCTTCACTACAGCTAAATTGTTGTGCCATAGGTTGCCTGATAGCTGAAAGGTTAATGGTTACATAAATGCAATGTCCCTGGTTCAATTCCAGCTGGGGACTTGTATACCTCTCTTTCTCCTCCCATTGTCTGTTGGCCCTTATACTGTACGCTATCCACAGGGGCGATTCTAGGATCTGACTTTTTTTTTTTTAAACCCTTAAATCATGACTTCTGGTGAGTTTTGGGAAAATAAATAGACAGATTGAGACATGCAATTATGACAAACTATCAACAGATTCAAGGCATCTGCTGTGAAAAAAGATGGCAACTACAAAGCATGATTATTGCAGCACATACCCAGGGGTGTCAGACTAGGGGGAAAAAGGGGACTGAGTACCCAGGGCCCTCATGTGAGGAGGGCCCAAAAAGATGCTAGAATTAATAGCTGTGGATGCAGGGAGGGCCCATAGAAAATGCCTTTCTACAGGGCCCAGAATTTTGAGCTACGCCCCTGCACATACAGTACCTTGAACTGGTAAAATAAGCCATAAATAAAACATATTTTTAGACAGGATTATTCATGTTTTTTTCTGCTGTTAATTTTCAACTTTTTCATTTACATCATTGATAGAAAGTGATATGGTTATACATCTAAATGATGAATAATCTAATCTAATAATGCCTCTGAACCAGATGGGGAAAACCCATCATCTCTTTTTCTTAAGAGCCTAGTCTTCCATGAAATGCATATGTAAATATAATGTGAATGGAATATTTTAAGTGTTTTAAATGTTTTTGCCCATACAATATATGTCCACTTTGTCACCTGGTTCTTCCAGGTCCCTCTCTTTGTCCACTCTCTCTCCATCCTGCTCTCTCTCTCTATCCCCCTCCCTTTGTCATATCACTGACAATCACATACAAAACATTTTGTAATCAACTAGGAAATAATCAAATAAAAGAGAAAACAAAAAACACAGTAGTCCTACTATATATATATATATATATATATATATATATATATATATATATATATATATATATATATATGTCTTATAAGCTAGCTAGCCATTTTCTCACCTTGTTCATCTTGCTCTCTGCCCTTCTCCCTCTCTATTCTCCTCACTCCTTTGTGCTGTCAACCAGAAGGCAAATGTAATCAACTAATCAACAGAGAATGTATCGTGTAGGCTACCAAAGGTTATACATTCACCTATTTATAACATATGTGAATATGGGGTTGCTGTTCAGTGCAGTGGGATAATGTTAAAGGCTTATCTTATACTTTCTCACCTGAACCTGACTGTTTTCTTAAAAAGATATATATATATATATCCATCAATTGGGAAGTCAGGGTTTGTTCTTCCAGTGTTTCAGTTCTGATATGAATGAGTCTGATGATCCGTCAGGTCGAATTATTTATTTTTCATTTGCATTGACAGTTAAAAATAAGAAAATGTCTGGTAGGGAGGTAGCGGTGCTCAAGCCATTACGGCAGGCTATTAATAGCACACTTGAAAAACGCGTTGTAGGCTACTCATTTGCCTACAGTTAGCAATTTTGTCTAACGTTGCACAACAAAATTGGACTCCGTGGTGAATAAGCTAGGCTAATTCAGATATAATTGCCATCATTGTGATCAGGGAATCACAGATTGGTTCCACAAATACACCTGTAGCCTACTTAACGTGTTCATTCGATTAGATTTAATTTTCACTCCAGTAGCCATAGCCTACCTTTTCAGTAGTTGAAAGTAGCCATACTCTGACGACCGAATTTCCCAAAGTGCAATTTGCGCAGACTGAAGAGTAGGCTGAGGCGCCCTCGTTCAGGGAATCGCAGATAGGCTGTTGACTTTAGGCTACAACTGAGCTGAGCCTGTCGTCATTTATCCTATTCCATCGCTAAAATCAGGTTTGCAGAAGTAATAACGTTTGAGCACTAAACGATTTCACAAAATCACAATGATAAGGACTTTATTTTTCAGGGGTGCTGAGATGACTAAAAATAGCCTATGGCTATCCAATAGGCAAAAGTGTCACAAATGAATCTATTTTTTTTTTAAATGGTGTGCCTTAATTTCCGTCTCCACTCAGGGCCAGAATCTTGTTGGATGTGCACCATGGAGGTTAGCGTATTTGTGGTCGAAGTTCACTTTACAAGGCTTATGTTGCTGCCCCAACAGGCTCAGAAGTAAAGCTATGTCTAGGGATAGATATTTAGATATTACTGATGCTAGTAAAACATTATCATAATTAGGGTTGCCTTAACGACCAGTATCTACCGGACCGAATAGCAACGCTGATTTCGGAGCCTCATTTCGGTGCCAATTAAATGCCTTCTGCGCTGCTCGCTGATGCTCTGAAACAGACCGTGGAGGCAACAGAAGCATCGCTGTAAGTGACACTAGTTAACACTTCACTTGACAGCAGGTAACGTTAGCCTACTGTTAGCTAGCAGCTGGATTAAACACGGTTAAAAAGCTGACAGCTAAACGGTGTAAAGGGTGTCTGTATTTCACTGTAGAGGATTCCAACAGCAGGACGTTAAGCAGTGTGCAGCTGCCTTTGTCAGCACAACACAGACGGTGCGTTCACTTGAAACTAGTAAGCCTTGTGGTGCATTCAAAGTTATTGTAAAATACCCTATTCCCTATTACCCTATTTTTTTTAAAGTATTGGTTCAGGCACCGTTTAGGCACCGGCACTGCTTTAAAAGTATTGTTTTAGCACGGGGTATCGTAAAAAACCCAAATGATACACAACCATAATCATAATGCACAGGAATATGACCAAAACTAGAATCAGGTTTAAAAAGTACAAAACTGCTGGCTGTGTGGCATGTAGAGGCCAGTACATACGCTATCTTTGAGTGCTAATGATTACTTATTTGCAACAACGCTGATGGTAAACAGATTCAAATAATTGATTTGATCTGTTTCCAGTCAATTATGGTAGAGAGATGAACCATGTCTCCTCAGGCCTGTAGAACTGTGCAGGTGTTATGTGTAGAAATGTCCTTCGTTGTAGTAAACTGCTGTTGCCAAGAGCTGAGTGCCTCCTATATGGCGGCCAGAGGCTGAGTTATGCCACCTTCTGTAGAGTATTTACTTTACGAGTATGAGATCTCCACACATGGCAAATAAAGTTTTTTTTACTACATAACATTAAAGTTTGTACATAAGAGTGTTCATGGGAGGTAGAGCTGGAGCTTTTCTATCAGTTCAAGGTTCATAAGCTTGGACATGATCTATACTACAATGGTGCCGGCAAATACAGTGTGATTATAAATCATCTTTATAAAAATGGCTTTAGGTGAATAATGAGTCTAGACAATACACAGAGGTATGAGAATCCCATTTTCTGAGGCTGTTCTTTCTTGACCGAAGGAGGAGATGGTCTGCTGGGATTTCTAGCAGAGAGGACACAGTGTTGGCTCCAACAGTCTGATGGGCAGATGAGACAACCAATATGCTCTGTTTTGTATGCTCTGTTTTCATGACGGGGATCACACACACATACACACACACACACACACACACACACACACACACACACACACACACACACACACACACACACACACACACACACACACACACACACACACACACACACACACACACACACCTTAGGCAGTGCTGATCAAATATAAACCAAGATTTTGTTACTGTATTGGCTATTTCACGCCAAAAATGTTATCAGAAACATATTTTAGTGCACCGTTTGGCTGTAATAAGAGTTTGTGAACAGGAATATACTGTTATACTGTTTCCTGTATTTATGAAAATGGAGGCTTTAAAAACTCTGGTAAAACTGTAAAACTAGATAGCGCTGATCAAATACAAACCAAGATTCTGTTACTGCATTGCCTAGTTCCTGCCTAAAATCTTTTCAGTTTAACTGTTACTTATACGAGATTGTTTGTTACCAGCCTGCTGCAATGTTGCTTTCTGTGTCAATACAGACATAGTCTCGCATTGCCAGACCTATCTCCACAGCACTGCGGAGTAAGGTCTGGTCACACCACACATACGTTCTTGGATAGGAGAAAATAAAAAATTCTTGGTGGTTTCCATTTCTTCAAACCAAACACAATCGTCTTGGGCGGCGCTAAGTTTGTCAATTCCAGACGCATCAACGGTGGCTCTGCAAAATAGTGTAGGGAATGAACTTGTTTTGGTGGAAAATTTGCACCCTGAAAAAGAAAATGCCACATACAATATTAAATGAAGTTCACTGTTCACACAAAGCAGTAACTTGAGCTATTTAAATTAGCTGGATACGTGGTTAAGCATCAACTGCTCATACCAGTGTATCGCTGTGTGTACATTTGTCCATGGCAATCCCCGCCAATCGGTCCCAAAATGTTGAATGAAGTTGTCTAACTAATGGACCATACGTTCTGGTTAAGCTTTGGCTCTCTATAAAGTCTCCTCATACACAACTGTAGTAATCGATCTATCCTATAGTAGAGTCATCAGTCAATATGTATCACACAGAATTTGACAACATAAGTGTAATATCTGTTTACAAAAAAAGTTATATTGACCTGATTTGTAATATATTGTATCAATTACAGCAACGCAATTTGAATTGAACATCAGAGGCCATGGGCCTTTTCCCATTTCCAAGTTTGTGCATCCCCGATTCCTCTCCTCGATTCCCCTCCTCGCGTCCTGGTCCCACCCGCAGGAGATTGGAGCCGAGGAGTCGAGGAAGAGCCCCGAGGAGAGAGGAGTTGAGGCAACAGCCATTTAACAAACACAAGACATCTCTGCCTCCGAGCCGTCATTAAAAGCGATGTCAATTAAATATGACGTGCAGCACCACTGCATCAGCTGTCTATTGTTTTGTTTTGCATTTTAGGATTGGATTAGCAGAACTGTGTTCATGACAACTTATATATATATATATATATATATATATATATATATATATATATATATATATATATATACTTTGAATTCAATTCACAACATGGATGAGAATGTACGGGGGTCGTACATTTTTATTTGTTGTATTTAACACAGACACACACACACACACACACACACACACACACACACACACACACACACACACACACACACACACACACACACATACACATACATACATAGGCTTATATATTTGTAATAGTCTATGGCCTACATACACAGTATGTCTATATATTTAATGTAAAACACTACAAAGGTTTGTATGAAAAGAACTGTTCCATTTACTGATTTGAATGTATCAATTTACTTCATGTTCATACAGACGCACAAACACATCCATTGGGCCAGTGGGTATGTTTATGTCTCTTCTCTTCTATCCATTTTTCTTTTGCCGGGAGAAGACAGGCTGTCTGGTCTCACTGGCTGTAATTACAGGCCCTGTCACCTGGCTGGGCTAACACACACACACAAACACACACACACACACACACACACACACACACACACACACACACACACACACACACACACACACACACACACACACACACACACACGTACATCTAGCTCACAAATCCATACTTCTTCTCAAACCCTGTTATCATACTGACTGCTGCTCTTGCGGAAGGTTTTCCTAGCAAATCAGGATAATTCATTTTTTGGTAAAAAAAAAAATGTAAAAAAAATGCAATGGTTAGCTGAACGTCACTTACCGTCTCTTTTCTAGCTCATACCATACAACATACATGGCAGCATACATCTCTCTGAGACTAATGTCTTCATATGGCATCAGTGCTTAAGATTCTCCATAAATACTGGGATTGTGCTAAAATCTTGCCCGTTTCTATACTAGCGACTTATAATAACATCTTGTAACAATGGCAGGTCTCATATAAACTTTACAATGAGCAGGCATTTAGATGGATCAGATTTATCGGTGACAGAAGCAATCCAGTGGACATGTAGAATGATGAGGAGCTGATTGAGAGGTTTCGATTCTGTAGCAGAGTTGAACTCACTGTAGAGCTGTCACTTGAGGTTTGTGTTGGAACAC
Organism: Sander vitreus; assembly: GCF_031162955.1. NCBI lineage: Eukaryota > Metazoa > Chordata > Actinopteri > Perciformes > Percidae > Sander > Sander vitreus. The sequence continues at coordinate 6,003,951 of NC_135855.1, read as the reverse complement.
AACGCAGCTGCTGATAGCACTTAGGACGATGCGTTTTAAAAACCAGTTGGAGATATGATCGGTGTCCACAAGTCCCCCGCCTGTCGGGCCATCACAGGGTCAGGGTGTCACTGGCACTATCCAGATCCATGCGCCATCTGAAAATGAGTATCTTTATGTCAACCGCAAGGGATGCCATTCAATTAATGTTTAGATGGCTTGCAGCACCAATTATAACATCTTTAATTGGGTAGCAAGATGGCCTGGATCTACCCACCACGTGGAGAGATTGCATTATACCAGGACTTTGAGTCTGGCAGAAGGAAGGGGCTGCTCCTGGCTACCCACTGGAATGCTGGCTGATGACACCGATCATTGCTCCGAGGATTTAGCGCCCACACTAGGTCAGTTGTTGAGCGATACATCGAAGTCCTCAAGGGGGAGGGGCTAAATCTTCATGATGTGCATATCTTACAAAAAGCTTCCCTTTAATTAGCCTATTTCTTCCATTACTCACACTTAAACTTAAATAATTGCATTTTTGCTGTCTTTATTTTAAACTATTCATTTAAACTATTTCCAATGTACACTTTTTGATTTAGTCTTTGAAATGGTCTTTACTCCCTACAGCAATTTAATAACTTACGGGCTCTGAAAAAGGAGCAAAAAAAAAGATCCATCTTCTGTAGCTGCTGTAATCCTGTAAAAACGCCCACCAATCACTGCCTCACGGTCCGCTAGGAAATAACCAATGAAATGCCTCCTTGCCCCGCTGCGCATACTCTACCCATCCCGTGTACGAGCCTGAGCTCAATGTGCGTCGTCAGCGCATTGCTAACAGTAGTCGTGTTTGCTTTAAACATTTGGTATGATAATAGCCTATTAGGTGTTTGCTTACCGGTAAATGAGACGTCAAGTAAAATGGCAGTGCTTTCTCCGCTCTGCTCTGAAGCAGCAAGGCAGCGGTGCTCGTGCATGTCTTGTGTGTGGGTCGGAGCCCCGAGGGCAGGGGGAGGGGTTAGACGGAGCCCCGACGAGATGCTACTTCCAAATCTTGCCAACTTATCAACATTACCAAACCTGCCTTTTAATTAAGTGTACCTGCGCTGTAAATGCTGTGTTGTTAAAGGTCCCATGGCATGAAAATTTCACTCTATGAGGTTTGTTAACATTAATACATGTGTTCCCCCAGCCTGCCTATCGTCCCCCAGTGGCTAGAAATGGCGATAGGTGTAAACCGAGCCCTGGGTATCCTGCTCTGCCTTTGAGAAAATGAAAGCTCAGATGGGCCGATCTGGAATCTTCCCTTTATGACGTCATAAGGAGGAAGGTTACCTCCCCTTTCTCTGTTTTGCTCGCCCAGAGAATTTGGCCCGCCCATGAGAGAGAGAGACATCATGGCTTGCAAACAAGCAAAGTGGCAGTTGGTCAAGGCCACACCCCCACCATCCACCTTGCCCCCCCCTCCTCAATAGCATTTAAAGCTACAGACACAGAAATAGCACATACTAAGGAAAGTTCATTATGGGACTGGCTCTTGTGGCTGTAATTCTGCACCAAGGCTGAATTTCAGGAGAGACTTCAGATACAGTATTAGGGGACCACTAAGGCCTATATAAAAGAGACTTCAGATACAGTATTAGGGGACCACTAAGGCCTATATAAAAGAGACTTCAGATACAGTATTAGGGGACCACTAAGGTCTATATAAAAGAGACTTCAGATACAGTATTAGGGGACCACTAAGGTCTATATAAAAGAGACTTCAGATACAGTATTAGGGGACCACTAAGGCCTATATAAAAGAGACTTCAGATACAGTATTAGGGGACCACTAAGGTCTATATAAAAGAGACTTCAGATACAGTATTAGGGGACCACTAAGGTCTATATAAAAGCATCCAAAAAGCAGCATGTCATAGGACCTTTAAGATACAGGCAATGATGTTGCTAGATACGCATCCTGCGTCTGACGCATTCAATCCAAATGAAGGCAGTAAATTCATCGTTCATCAGCTTCACTATCAAACTTCTAGGGTCACTACGTGAAACAACGAAGATGCATTTTGCCCTGCTACTGAGGATGCGGGTGCATGAGAGCAGTTTAGTGAATTCAGACATTCAACATTAGTTTTTCCTCCATTTTGCTTTCCGTGTCTGGCTGGCTGCCTTGTTTCTATTGGCCATGCAGGTATTCGTGACAGAGCTTTGCTCGACACAGTGGGAAATGTCATAACATAATAATGATGTCATAATTTTAAGAAAACAATCTTTTTACGATTTTATGACATAAAATCACAATTTGATGACAAAACGTTTGTTTTTCCAGAATAAAGGGTGGATTTTATGATACGAATTGCAATTTTATGAAAAATAAGTAATAGTTTCATAAGAACATGTGATATTTTGTTATATAGTCATAATTTAAAAAGAAAAAAACATTGTTGTGAACAGGTAAGATGTGTCAGTGGCATGCTTTCGTCAAAACAGTGGCTTGTTTTAAAGGCTGCCGTTTCAAATCCTTAGATAACAGGGTACCACGTGTGAATGAAGTGACAGAATAACATTATCTTCTCCTTCAAAGCCAGTTTCAGCTGCCCTCAACCCACAGCTGCTCTAATGGACCTTCACATTGGCCCGCAGTGTGGTCACACTGGGCAGCTTAGTCTGAATGTCTGTGTGAGGCAGTAGGTGGACGGAAAAGTGCATAAAGCACAGTCAACTTTTCCAGAAAGAACACAAATAAGTATTAAAACACAAGATAGCAGGACCTCGGAGGCTATTAGCTGCTTTTAGGGTTCCTTCTTGCTTTCCAGGCTCCATCTGTTCACAGTGGATGGGATCTGATACGGCTCCCAGCACTGCATGTGTTTACTCTGCTAGAGAGCATTTAATGGCAGCCTTAACATCACTCTATTGTGCCTGCTAATGTTTTGTGTGTATATGTGCACACGCGTTTAATTATCTCCATTAAAGCCCCATGCATCACAGCACTTCTGCGAGGGACTTTATGATTAGGGCTTCATGTTTGTATGAATTCTACTTTATGATACTAATTACCTTGTTCACTGGCTCTCCCTGAGCTGTGGGCTTTGGAGCGAGCTGATTTGATTTGCACTGAAGAAAAAGCCTTTTGGCCTCATATCAAACATAAACATTTTTTTAATCTAAAACAAGTTAAAAACTGTCATTACGGGAGATATTACAACATAGTTTCAGAACTTATCAGAAACAGTATTTGAAAAGGGAGAATAATGCAAACCACTGCTCAGTGCTGTAAGAAAGCTACAGTATGGAGACCACATTCACAGCCATTTAAGTGATCTACTTAAGAAAACACAGTACCACGACAAACGGATATATGCTTGACATATGAAAAGAACATTACATGTAAATAATATCTCAGAGGCAGGAGGAATACACAGTTAATTTACACTAGGGGTACTCTCGCATTGCCAGATCTATCTCCACAGCGCTGTGGAGTAGGGTTGGCTACACCACACATACATTCTGCGATAGGAAAAAAACACTCTGGATTATTTGCATCACAATTGTTTTAGGCAGAGCTTAACCCTCGAAGCTGCGACTCTGGCTGCAAAATAGTCTCTGGAAGGAACTTTTTTTGGTGGAACAAGGGAAAACGTAACTTCTTCACACAATACAGTCAGGTGAATTATTTAAATTAGGTGGATACATTGTTAAACGTCATTTGCTCTTACCAGTGTATGGCCATGTGTATTTTGTCCATAGCAAAGTTAGTAAATGCCATATTTTTTGTAAATCTTTACAGTCATTCCCGAAAAGAACCAAGCAGAAAAACTTGCCATTTTCAGTGTGTAGCTTGCTAGCTCAAAGGTTTTTGTTGTTTCCCAAAGAGAACAGAGTTAGACAACGGCAACGCATATAGCGCCGCCGGATGTTCCAGTGATTATCCGTTGATGCAGACTACACTGGGGGAAACATTTAATCAACAAAGTGTGGCTATAATTACATTAAATCTAATTACTTGTAAAGATTGTGAAGCTTTGTGACCAACATGTCCTTGCGTGATAGTGTGGGTTGAGGTCAACATGGCATCATGACTTTGCGTAAACATACACGCCACTTTCCTAAAGCCAAATGGCGTGTTATCTGTATGCATTTTGAGCTATCCGCGTGTATGTCTATGCTGTATACAGCGGATGTAAACATATGTTTACATTATCGTGAGAACGTGCCGTGCTATCGCGAGAACAACTTCACACGTGTATAAAAAAAAGAGGTTGCGTTTAGGGAAAGAACATTGGGAAAGGCTTTAGGAACACTAAAAAACGACAAAACCACGACGGTGACCAACGTCACAAGCTTAGGAAAACAATAAACGGTTGGGTTTAGGAAAAGAACATTGGGGAAGGCTTTATTAAAAAAACGAAAAGTGCAGGACGCAATCCCGGCTCCTGTGTTTTACCCAACCTCCGTCCTTTCATACTACTCGCTATGGTGATAATTCACATGTAATGTAGGTCAATGGAAGCCAAATGGCGTTGATAAATACGCTAAAAAAACGATTATGCGTCTTGATAACACGCCAAAATGGCATACGAATTGACGTGTCATACATACGCCACTTAGTGAGATCAGTCTGGTTGAGGTACTAAAATACTCAGAGGTCTACCTACCAAATGTCTACGATGGTCACGGTCCAGAACGATTGAGTGCTGTTTCATTTCTAAAAACTTTAGAAGTATGTACTCAAAAATAATTTCTGTATGAAAAGGATAAGGTACACCTTTGTTGTGTGACTTAGTCATTAAACTTGGGCACAAAAGGTGTTTTGACCAGGCAGAGAAGCTGATTTTAGTGTTCATGAATGAGTTTGCTGATTCATAGAGTTAAATGCTGCTTACATTGTCCATTCTTTCTGTGTCACTGATTTTACAATTCTTCTGCTGGCAGCTTCATATGAAAATTTCAGCTGGTTTAGTTTGGCGCTTACATCTGTGCTGTCCCCCTTAGCTGAGTTTCAGTTGTTGTTGACCGGAAAAAAATGATGAGTAGCAGTAGAGTTGTCTCCGGTCAGAATGACCGGTGGAAATAATTCCCTCTGCACAATTTGAATTGTAGTAATGTCACAGACGCACATCGAGATACCATATATGATGATAGCTCTCCGCAGTTACGCAGTCTTGACTTTCTCAACAGCCTACGAGGTTCTTATTGGGATTACGGTGAAATCTATCCAGAGTGGGCCAAACTGGCCATGGTAGCATGCATAAAATCCGTCTCCAGTGTGCCAGCAGAGACAGGCTTCTCCCTGCAGAACTGCATCAAAACAGCACAGCGGTGTCAGGCAGAGGCTTATGCGCATCGCGAGTTGCAGAAAGACACTTGTTTACAATTGTTTTGATTCAAATCAGCACTTAATAATTTTATGAGCCAGTTTGTTTGTACTGTAGTGTGTATTGTTTTATTTCCTCAGCCTAGCAAATGGAAAATGGGCCTTTTTTAATTCAGATCGGCACGGTTTTGTGCATTGATTTTATTATTTTGCCCTCTCTACCTGTAGCAAGAAGCCTATATTTCAATAAACATAGTATAAATCTACATCCCTTCATGATATTATTCTTTATATATAGCCTGCCTATCAATTGTTTTTAAGCACAATAAACACGGAAAATATTTGACCGGAACTTTTTCCATTTGACAGGTAAAATGAAACCTTACAGGTCACTTGACCGGCATCAATTTTTTTCTAGCAGAAACTCTGCCCCTTAGAATGGACGCATATTTCTTGAACCACTCTTCCTTTAACACACAGTTAACCCCTCTTTCCTTTGCATTGGCTGGTTTTGGATATGCCTTTCATGTTTTCTGAGCCCCTACCCCTAGGGGCGTTCTTGTGTTTAGTTTTGTTTCCCTTACTATTTAGTATTGAGTGACATAGCCGTCCCGCCAAGATCATTTTCAGTCTAGTTCAGAACTTCTGTACTGTACTGGTTGCCAGGGGCAGTTAACTCTTTTCACCACGATTGAACAAGTATGGCAATTTGAGGGTTATTTCTGTAAGTCAAATTACGACAACCTGTTCAGCTGTTCTGTTGCTGTTGTTTAAATGGACGTAGCTAGGTAGCTATAGCTAAGAGGATGACGTCCATATTCTTAATTCTAGCTACAAAGCTGTGATTTGTAGATTCCTTCTCCAACTGGCTGAAAATGCCATCAATGAGCACAACATGAGACCCTTTTGAGAAAATTAAAGATGTTTCAGAAGTCTGGAACTAGGTTAACAGGTGACTCCTATCACGTGGTAGCAGCCGAGAGGAGCGGTAGCAGCCGAGAGGAATATCCATCAGGCAAGTGTTATTTAAATATACTTCTGGTGTAGTTACAAACGTTCTAATGCCTTGTTTTACAAGTACAGAAACTATTTGTACTACTGTAGAAGTTTGGTATCATTCCGGGCATTATTAGTGGGGTAATTTACAAGATACAAACGTGGATCCATTAGCGCCTGCACTAAGCTAACCAGCTGATAACGCTAACTCGACCAACGTTTTAACAAGGGAAAAAAGCTTATGGGGGGGTTGTTTGGCTCAAGGTCAATGTGCAAAGCAGCCTAGGGTGAATTACTCCGAACCATCACTTTAGGTACTGCAGCGCATCTCCTTCTCATCTACTGCACTAGACTGGCCAGTTCTTGCAATTGTTGTTGTCTTCCTGTACTTGTCCTGCAGGTGTGATATTCGGATGTACCGATCCTATGCAGGTATTGTAACACGTGGTCTGCCACTGCGAGGACGATCAGCTGTGCTTCCTGTCTCCCTGTAGCGCTGTCTTAGGCGTCTCACAGTAGGGACATTGCAATGTATTGCCCTGGCCACATCTGCTGTCCTCATGCCTCCTTGCACCATGCCTAAGGCCCGTTCACGCAGATTAGCAGGGACCCTGGGCGTCTTTCTTTTGGTGTTTTTCAGAGTCAGTAGAAAGGTCTCTTTACTTTCCTAATTTTTTTATAACTGTGACCTTAATTGCCTACCGCCTGCAAGCTGTTATTGTCTTTTTGACCAGGAGCATGTTCATTAATTGTTTATGGTTCATTGAACAAGCATGGAAAACATTGTTTAAACCCTTTACAATGAAGATATCTAAAGTTATTTTGATTTTTACAAAAGTATCTTTAAAATACAGTGTCCTGAAAAAGGGGCGTTTTTTTTTTTTTTTACTGAGTATATATATATACAGTGGCACTCATAAGTTTATGAACCCATGCTAAAGTTGACTAAAAAGAGGAATAAAAAAATCATCTTTTGGAAATTGATCTTAATGCCTTAATTAAAAAAAGGACACCAATTTTCTTTGTGAATGAATAATGTATAGTAAATAAATAAACGTTCTTCCTTAAAATACAGAGGGCATAAGTAAGTACACCCCTATGTTAAATTTCCATAGAAGCAGGCAGAGTTTTATTTTTAAAGGCCAGTTATTTTTCATTTCATGGATCCAGGAGACTATGCATCCTGATAAATCCCTTGGCCTTTGGAATTAAAATAGCTCCACATCATCACATACCCTTCACCATACCTAGAGATTGGCATGGGGTACTTTCCATAAAATCATCTCTCAATGCAAATAGTAATAAAATAATAAAACCATGCCAATCTCTAGGTATGGTGAAGGGTATGTGATAATGTGGGGCTATTTTAATAATTTGTTTTGTAGCCACAAGTGCAACATCCTTAAGAGCAGAGCGGCAGAATCTTTCCATCCTGTGTGATTCAGAAACTCTAATATAATAAACGGTTGGCAAATACTGATAATTTCTTGAAAGACAGTTGTCATTTATTTTTTTTCGTTCTGCGAAGTTAGCTCCAAATTGCCTCATCTGGCAGTTGAATAGAAAAATTGCTTTTATAATCAAAGTAGTGAACTAAATTCACAGTTCATCTCATCAGACGTGTGTGTGTGTGTGTGTGTGTGTGTGTGTGTGTGTGTGTGTGTGTGTGTGTGTGTGAACCACCTGAGAGGAAAGGATTTAGTGATGGAAGTGATGTGCATTGAAATGAGTAAGATTGGATTACTCTGCCTGAATATTTAGCCAGTTAGTTCCAAAACTTCAAGGGTTCTTCTGGATTCGAGAAGTTGCCAGCCAAAGCCTACTGCCTTTCTCTTCTCTTGTTTTATTCTCTTCAGAGATGTCTGAGAGGAATGCCTTTATGATGAAACCTACTAGGATAAACCATACATTACAGAAGGCAGTTACCCTGAGATAATGACACAGTGGTCTCTAATCATGAGACAACAATTTAGCTCAAGATATATGGTAATTGTCCCAGGGAAACAAGACTAAGAGTCTACAGCCATGCTATCAGCATGACAGACTGTACTTAGAGCTACTATAATTTCTTTGAGCTAACCTCAGCGTGGTAACATGCTAACAATGAAAATGGTCATGTTTAGGAGAGTTGATGTTTACCATGTTCACCACTTTAACACCAAGCAGTCTCCAGCAGTAGCTGCCAATACACAGGTTTCCTGTTTACAAACATTACAGGGTGCGTGCGCGTACCAGGGGCAGAAAGCCAGATTGGTGAGCTGGTCCGCTACTGCAACAACCTTAAGTATCGAAGCTTTCCTTATTGTTTGTATATAACTGCTGACTCAATAAAACGTGATTTTAGTTGGATCTGTTTGTATGTCTTTAATTTTGCAGTGTTACTGTGATATAAATGTATGGCTATTATCATTTTAGGCTAATGTAATAGCCAATGTTAGCAGCAGGGTTACCCCTGAGTGTACCCCTATGGTTGGTTTATGCCTTAAAATAATGGCCAGGATTTCCGGGAAAAGGTACGATGTGTCTCCATTTCAAAACATCACTGCAGGTTGACTGTTTTTAGCAGCAGAGGTTGATTGTGGGCGAGAGGGCGACAACACTGTCGTGGTTAGCTTGCCGAAACTCTACTGTCGCTGTCTCGGCAACGTTAGCTAATGTCCGCTAGCATACGTACAGGCTAACTATAGCCAGTTAGCTTTGTGTGTAACGTAATAAAAACCCACCCATCTCGTAGGAGCAAAGCTTAAGATTTCATTCAATAAAAGGATGGTACAAAAGGAGCACTAACGCCACAGGTCTTACAACGTGGACGCAGATATAAGAAACTCCGAAGGCAGTCGTAATATTTACCTAGCAGGCTAGGCTAACGCTGTTGCACTCATGTTAGCAAAACATCAGCGTAGCTTTAGCTAGCAGTCTAAACTTGTCTCGAGTCCGGACCTTTAACTGTCTATGGTCCGGACTCGAGTACTCTAGCCCTGACAGGTAGAAATCACTTAGCTGAACAACTGAACAAGCTGCAACTTTTCTGATTGATACTATGGGCGCCTGACTCTTGCATATGACCCCAATCTGCCCTTCTTATGGCTTGAAGCCGTAACCTCCGCTGGTTTTTGGCAAAAGCATGCTTCCCCCTAGGTATGTTAAACATCAGGCACCCATCACTGGCTCTGTTTGTACAATTAACTACGCAACAACTCCTTGGCATTTTGACTTACGCTATGCTGCTACTACTACTAGCTACACAAAACACGTCTTATTTCTGCCTGAAAGCCTGAACCAAGGTCCGGACCAAGGTTTGTGTTTTTGTTACATTGTATACATTTGATCCGGTTAGTTTTGGTTTCACACTGCAGTTATGCAAGCGCACTAAAGAACTCTACATGATCTACGTCCTGTCATCATCACATTTGTCATTGATTGGTTTGTAGACGGGCTTCCCCAGCCTCTCGTAACCTCTTTCTGGTGTCGAAATTTTGAATTCTGCTCTTCCCTATCACTGCGGCTCTTTTTGTTTTGTTGTGTTGTTGAGAAACAAGACAAGGGAACTTTACTTGGTTTTTGAGGAACTACAGCCTTTATTCAGAGACAAACTGAAACCTACACTGTACATTTACTACCGCTTAACACTTAAAGGAGAATTCCGGTCGATTTCAACATGTAGCTATGTTGTTTGTTGTCACGTAGTGCTGTCACGTACTACTTAGAAGCAAATGAACACAGTGAATATGGCTACAGTAGATGTGAAAGAAATGCATAAAAGTTGTGCTAATTCATACCTCTGTTTAGTTCCGGTGTTCCGGTTGGTGAGCCGGCAAGACGAGTGCTTAGGGACTGTCTACAAACTACAACACCGAAAAGCGAAACAAAACTATTTTCAAAAATAGGCATATGCTTATTTTTTTAAGTAAGTGCTGTAGTACAACTAGCAGGAGACACGTTATAATTGAGGTAAGTTTGGAGACACTACCTTATTTAATCATTAAATTAATAAATGTTTTTGTTGTATCTCTTTTCGGTGTTTGTAGTAGTTTGTACACGGTCCCTAAGCACTCGTCTTGCACTAAACAGGTATGTGCACTGGCTGAATTAGCACAACTTGCATTTCTTTCACATCTACTGCAGTCATATTCACTGTGTTCACTCAGAAGGAATCAGTTCACATGGCAAGGCACTTGTAATGACATCTCAAACATGTTAAGAGGCTAAAAGCACATTTAAAACCTGCCCTGTTACAGCTGCCTGGGTGCGAAAGCTAGCAGTAGCATAACTGGGTGTAGGCAACACTGAATAGTTTCGGTTTTGTCGCTACTGACAGCACTACGTGACAACAAACAACATAGCTACGTGTTGAAATCGACTGGAATTCTCCTTTAACAAGTAAACTGCTAATTTATTCTCTGCTCCGATAGCCGAAAGCTATCTGCTCTGAGCGCATCACGTCACTCTCTCTCTCTCTCTCTCATGTACACACTGAACACTGAGCTGTTCCTAAAAGGAGCTACGCTTCTCTTATAACACGGCGATAGCCTGCCAGAGCTTCCTGTATTTGGTCCGAAAGTCTGAACCAGCCAAAAAAAAATGCTTTCACACTAGAAACGAACTGGACCATGGTTTAATTTGATCCGGACCAAGACTACCTCTTTTTGTCAGACCGTGGTCCGTGGGGAGGTTTCACACCTGTAATTGTGATTCAGATCAAACTGAAAAGTCCAAAAAGTCCGGACCAAACAAAGTAGGTGTGAAAGGCCCCTTAAAGTTCTTCTTTGATGTTAGGAAAAGATAATGGTCATAGATAAGCAAGCCAACATTAATTTAAGGTAGGAGACAGGTTGTGAATTCCTGGATTGAAATTGTGCTGCAAAGTCATTTGAACTACAGTATATTACTGTATCATGCCAGAGTATAATACAGTGCTGGATTGTACTATAATACACTATAGATATTACGTCCCCAACAAGCAGAAAAGACACAGTTTTGTTTAGATGTGAGTGGAGCGAAGGAAGCCCTGATAGGCTGCAGGTCAACAAGCTGTTCCGCCTGCTGGATAGAAATGGAAGTCACAGCTGGAACACAAATGAAACCTGATGTTTAATGTCATCACGGAAAGACAGGGGCTGCCACAGCACTCAGAGGGGAGCCAGGTCAGAACAAGAGAGAGATTTTGGACTGCAGGATGGAGAGGACATTTCCATTAGATCAGCTGGTTTTTAAGTGTTCTTACAGCAGGGATCAACTCAGATAAAAAATCCTGCTCCTGTACAAAATGATTCTCATAATTTTCCTTAGGGGAAGATCCCATTTAAGAGCCACATTTAATGTGTTGACTTACATCACACAGTACTGTAAAAAACAATTTCACATATATACACTGTTCTTTGTTGAGAAAAATCTGTTCTTTTAAAGTAACAGCTGTATTAATTATAGCTTCTTACAGCACCCATCTGCAACCCAAAACCCAGATGTTCCCTTAGCTCAGTGTTGATGGTTTTTAACTAACATTTTCAATTAGAATCAAACCCTGGAAGTTGGAACCAGCCATCAATCCCTAATTGATTGACAGGTCTTTTTAGTCCAGGGACTAGACAACTATCACATCTAAATCTACTAAAATTATAAAAGAAATTATCTTTATTTTTTTGTTTATCTAAATAAGTGATTATGAGCGACACACTTTTCCTTTTATAGGAAAAAAAAAGTATAATATTACAGTATTGGATCTTTAACATTGAGAAATACCTAAATGAATGTCATTGTTATTCAAGAAAAATGGTTAAAAACTTGATGTGAGTGTCCTGATTGAAATCCAATTCATTCATGGCGGCCCGCCACGGTAAAATTTCTGCCGCCACGGTATCAGAAATATGGCAGACGCATAACTGGGTTTCTGCTATGTCCACCGCACAGCGCCGCTCCTTCAGCTGTTTATGAAAAGTCATAAAGTCGTAATTACACGACTCTGCAGAGCCTTGTACTCTACTGAACTCAAGCGAACTGTCATCCGCTTTCTCTCCCCTTTAGGGTGAGCAACTGGAACAGTGACAGGACGTCATCACTCGTGAAGTCATGGCAACCAAATAAACAACAGGGCGAGTACTACTTGTCACTCAATCTTAGGCAAAGTGACAAAAGCTGCGACATGAAATCCGCACTCACGGGTAGCGTGAGTAGTTCCAATGAGACAACCTGTGGGGGGACCGAAGCGGGAAAAGTTCTCTAGTGTTGCTTTAACGTTACTGTTTTAAAACCGTTTTCCAGGTTAGTGGAGGTGCATACTGCTCAAAACCAACATGAAAAACGTAGCTAGTAATGTTCACTCAGCATGTTGTTTTGTTGTTAAACTGTGTGTAAAATGAGCAGTGACGTTAAATCACCGGTTTCAGGTAACGGCACCCTACGGTACCATCTATTCGCTGGATGGTTTCAAGGTAACGGTCGGTAGCTAACATTAACAGATAAGACCGTTGACAGCGACATTATTGTTCATATTTTTGGCACCATGTTTCTGACAGTAGTAGTAGTAACAATGTTAGCTGTTTCACTGTTTGCTGTTTTTAACAGGTCAGTTTAACCTTGTCCGTTTGTTTGTGATAGCTGCTCCCAACAGGTTGGCTTTACAGCAGTAGCGACAGTTTGCTAATCCACAACCTAAAGTGAGCTAATATCGACTCATGTCATATTTCGTTTAGTCAGAAGAGACACTAGCAGAATTCGTCACCGTGGCAATGCATGCCCATGATTCTGGGCTGCGGAGATTCTGAAGCGGGGATTATATATCTCAGTCCCTCCAGGATTTCGCGATGTCGCGATTGCGCCAATTCACGCGAATTCAACCAATCACCGCGAATTTGGTGCGACTCGCAATTTTGACCAATCACTGCAACTTTTCCGCACATTTGACCAATAACCTGAAGTTTCCCGCGACTTCAACCAATCACAGCAGTCCCACGTGCACTCTGAGATCCAATGACCAATCGGGAGTGAGAAGGGGTTGATCATTTCCTTGTTTTTGATATGAAGACGAGACGTGTGTGTGACTCATTTACCAACAAAACGTACAGCGAAAGACCGTGCAAAACATTTCAGACCGTCCGATACATTTTAACATCAATGTAGACTTTAACAATTTAAAAGTCGTTGAAGTTGCTTCCGTTTCCATCCTAGCTGTCGGCTCTCTGCAGCGGGTGGGGCTACTGCTCCGTGCCCCCCGCGACTAACGCTTGCACACACACAAACACACACAGAGACACACACACAAACAACACACAGATGGTGGATGCAGGAGAAAAAGGAGATGAGACGACACGATGACCTAAATTGAGGACAGCTGCGCTTCTTATTGTAAGTGCAATGATAAGTTAAAGTCAGTATTATCAAACCGTATGAATGTGTGTCCCAGCCCAGGCCAGGATAGGAAAATAACAATACAATACAAATAACAATGTAAAGATCAACAAGCCACTGACACATATGTTCAAATTTGATTCATTCAATAAATTATAATTTTTTTTGTCTTAAATCCATCAGCCATTTTCATATTATACCAACATTTGCAGCGTCCTGAGCCTTTTTGGTAAGGTTACTAGGAAAACTCAGCCCAGAGTAATTTTATTCTCCCCAAAACAAGTTTCCTTTTTATTGTGAAAGAACTATACAAAAAAAAACTTTTTTGCAACTTTCACTGTCTCCTGCAAATTCATTGCAACAAACATACAAAAGACATTGCAACTTTTATCGCAATTTTTTGCAAAAGCTCCCGCGAAATCAGGCATTTTGTCGCAACAATCAAAAAAAAAGGCCGCGAAATCCTGGAGGGACTGCTATCTGTTTGGCAGTTCAACAGCCTTTGGGCAGCATCGCTTACTGCACCTTTAATGTAAAGGCGTTAGATTAATATCAATCTTCTTGAAAGCAAATTAAAAAACTGTTCCTTTAACATCAGATTTTAAGACCATTCCACCACATTTATGCTATAGGCACATTAGTTAAAGGGCAACTATTATATAGCATTTTCAGGATAATACTAGTATTTTGTGTTTGTACTGGAACATGTTTACATGCTTTATTGTTAAAAAAATATATTTTTCTCATACTGCCCATGGCTGCTGCACCTGTATTCACCCTCTGTATGAGATGCTCTGTAGGAGCGCCTGTCTCTTTAAGCCCCCCTCCCGAAAAAGCCCAGTCTGCTCTGATTGGCCACCGTGTTTCCTGGACTCTGTGCTCCGCTCTCCGTCGCAGCCTCCGCTGTTAGTTAGTTGAAGCTGGAGCTACTGCAACGGAGTATATAGCAGAAAAAATCACCAATAAAGTACGGTGGCCGACAAGGGGCAAACGCATTGCAACTTAATGAAACACACACAAATAGACAAAACACAAGCAAATTAAGAAAACATCTTCATAAATTTGACAACACATGCGCAGCATTTAGCAAACGCGCTGCAATTACACACAACACAACCAAATACACAAACGCGCTGCAAATACACAAACGATGCAAAAAGAAAAGCACATAATCCCCGAAAACAAATGCAACAAAAAAAACGCAAACTACTGAATCTCAATAAATGATGTATTGTCTATCACTGTAAAATGAATAACAAACAGTAAAGCAAAAGCAGCCTGCGGTACTGTACTGAATCTGGGTTTGTTTACCAGTGAATTACAGCCCCATCTCTTCCCTTTCTTCTGTGTTTCACATCCCACCACTCAGCTTCCTGCTGTAGCTCTGCCCAGTATGGAAATGCATTACTGTTTCAGAAAATCGATTTGGGGATACTCCAGCCCAGAGAAAGTCATTTCTACCATTTATCATCAACGGAGCTAAGCATGAGAGGACAACAATGGAAACAAATCGCACAATGGGTTAACTACAGGTTTTAGATTACTGCAAATAAAAAAGTGAGAGCACATTTTTGATTGGTTGCCATTATATTATTGCAGAAATTAAAATAAACTGTGTTTTTCTATGTGTTCCAAGGAAAAGTAAAATTACAACTGCTACTCTTATCTCTTTACTGCATCCTATGCACAGTTTAACACAGCCCACCTCTTCATCCTTCAGTAACTTTCAGATAAGATAAGGTTAAGGTTGAAAACAATCTAATGAGATGGTAAAATGTAAAAGCATGGGTCAGTTGAATAACAAATATATGACAATATGGATTGAGAGACAGTAGTTTTAGGTTAAACAAATACGTCTTTAAAAGTTGCTTGAAACTGGCAACTTAATATGTCTCCCTGATGTCTACAGGCTAGTCTGGATCGACGTAAGTACATTCGCAGGATTTTGCCTCACCTTCTGCTCTCTCTGTGTTGCAGTTCTCAAACTCTGTTCGCTTCAGGAAACAACAACAAACTTCGAGCTAGCGAGCTACACACTGAAAATGGCAAGTTTTAAGGAAATTTTGGATCGTGCAACAAGGCAGGCCTGCTTGGTTATTTCGGGGAATGATTGCAAAGATTTACAAGGAATATCTTTACGGAATTTCCTCTCTAACTGGGATGTTTTGGGACTGATTGGTGGGATTGCTATGGACCAGGGCTATATTATTTGAGTCAAGGCGCTTTTCTGTTGTCTCGGACTCATCTTAGACTCGTTGGTATTTGGACTTGGACTTGTCTCGGACTCGGCCATTGGACTCGCCAAATATTCTAGTTGGTCTCGACCGAGTCCAGCACTATATGCTTTTGTCCAAAATCCATCTAGAACAGGCATTGAGATTGGTCGCCTGGTATACACCTGGCTGCTTCATATTCCTCAATCATCAGGCTTCAATCATTTTCATTTTGGCCACAGACACAATGTCAGCAAGCACTTTGTACTATAAATCCTTCAGGACAAGTTGTCATGGTTGTATGTTTCTGTTTCCTGTTTTATTTTGGTAGTCTGGTTTTTCTGTCTTGTCTGGTCTTGTTTTACTTCCTGCCTTGTGTTTTTCCGCCTTTTTTGATTGTTGTGCCCAGCCCTGATGTGTTTCACCTGTTCCTTTCCCTTGTGTCGCCTGTCCCTGGTTAACTCGTTACCTCTTGTATTTAGTCTCTGTGTTTCCCCTTGTCTGTTGTCAGGTCATTGTATTGTGTTTTGTGGTTGTTTGTGGAGTCTACGCTGTTCTCTCTGTGTTTCCAGTTTTGGTATTCCTGTCTTTTGTTTTCCTCCACATTCTGGAGGGATGCTGCCTTGTGGACCGCTTTTGTTTGTATGGACTTTTGTATATCTTTGATTTTTTTTATTATTATTTTTTTATTAAATACTCAAAGCAACACTACTCTTGCCTACTCTCTGCATTTGGATCCTACACATTCTCTGAAATCATGACACAAGTAATAAGTTCAAGAATGGGAACATTTCCATATTATATTTTAAATAAATAATATGGCTTAATTTGATCCTATAGTGTTTTATTGCACTTGCTTTTTGATTATTACAAATAAAGCAAAATCTTAATAGAAGATACTGTCTCTCACATCACATAAATTATAAACAGGTAAGTGGTCTTCTGGTTTTTTGTGTCTCGGTATTGACTGTCTCTCATTTGGACTCGGTCTTGGCTTGGACTTGAACCTCTTTGGACTCTGTCTTGACTCGGTCTCGACTAGTCCTGGTCTTGGACAAAGGTGGACTTGACTACAGCCCTGCTATGGACGAAGTACACACGGCGATACACCGGTAAGAGCGAATGAGGTTTAACCATGTATCCAGCTAATTTAAATAGCTCGCATTACTATATTGTGTCAACAGTTAACTTCATTTAATATTGTATTTGGCGTTTTCTTTTGGCGGGGTGCAAATGTTCCACCAAAACAAGTTCCTTCCCGAGACTATTTTGCAGAGTCACCATCGCTGCGTCTGGAGCTTAGCATCGTCCAAGACGATTGTGTTTAAAGAAACAACCCAGAGTGTGTTTTTCCTATCTTAGAATGTATGTGTGGTTTAGCCAGACCTTACTCCACAGCGCTGTGGGAATGCGAGACTAACTGCTAAATAACTCAATTAAAATGTGATCTATTATCTATTTTTTTTTTTCACCACTACATTTATACGTTACTTAAAATGATCTGCATACCTTGTTATATTTAAAGTGTTTAATATATTTCTTTATCTAAAAACAAGCGTTTCCAAAGGGACTGCAGTGTAGATAGGTAAGAAGACATGGGGACGGATAGGAGGACTCAACAGATTGGCAGATACTTACCAAAGGAACTTTTGGAAGAGAGATTATTATAGAAATACACAGACCAGGGGAAGGGAGACAGAGAGAGCTGCGGAAATGAAAGCAGGAGACACAGCATCAGTCAACATTTAACATTTTTGCTTTCTACCTTTTCTGTAAATCTGGACGACATGGAGAAAATTTAATATTGAGATATTTTTGAACAAATACCTTGATATTGTGGCGATATTGTAGGGTTGACTATTGGTGCTTTCACAAAACGTTTACACAATGAGATTGATGATAATCATCAGTAATGTGGATATAACGACTAAGTGGGTACAGGTAAATAATAGAACAGCTAGAACAGTCTGGTAAGTTCAGAAAATTACATCACTTTATTGTAATGCAGCCTTTAAAACACTTGTCATACTTATTGTCCTATATTGCGATATCCAAAATCGAAGACGATATCTAATCTAGCTTATCACGATATTGATATATTGCCCAGCCCTACTTTTCTGCCTCTCACATTTATTTAGCGTCAAGCCTTGCCCCTGAGGCCTGTACTATGAATCAAGATCAACATGCCCAGGATTTCTTTCAGTTATCCGGCTTCACTAACCCTAACATTAAAGAGCAAACTATAATTCTACATAAATATGAAGAACACAAACACGTTTTACAGGCAAAATGCAGCAAGGTAAGCTGGCAAAAAAAGCTGATGCTGTTTAACGTAAATCACAACGCTTATCCTATCAATATCACTTCCAGTGGTGTAGTCTACGTGATAGTAAGCTCCAGGATTTCTATATAGGCTACCCACTTAAAAATGCCCAATGACACGTAACAACATAGGCTACTTTCCATTATAATTTTGAATTGTCATCCGTGCTTTTTTTCTTAACATCTATAGGCTGAATAAAGGTATTTTTACCGTAAATTGGTGCATTAAAGTGTTTCGGAATGCAGGAAATGAAGTCGTTGATGCTTAACTTTCCTGGGGGGAGGACACCCAAGCCCCCCCATTATGATATGCCCCCTTCCTCCCCCAAAGGCAGATTCTGGCCAATATACAGTAGGCTACAGTACACCCACTATAATAGTATACATTAGACTACACTGGTCACTTCCCCATCAGTCAGGCACAAGATCTGACCATTATTACACTTTTGCTTTCCATGAACTGTCGTTGCTTTAGCCTTTTATTTCAGTTGAAACCCTGGCAGTGGTAAGCGATCGTGAGAGAAAATTAAAAAAATATCAAAACATAATTCTAACCGATGTGCGTATTGGCACACGGCTGAAGAAGCTGACAAATAGCCTATAATTCCACCGCTTAAAAAATCTAAATATTTCATAAAGATACCCGTCAGTGAATGTTAACGGGGTTATCGGTCTCTAAATGTTTTAACTTTTATGAGCGCACCCCTCTCTCTTTTAAAAGGCACATTGGCATGCAGAATCACGAGCAATGCACAGTGTGGTGTAGCTATGCTTTACTCCACAGTGCTGTGGAGATAAGTCTGGCAATGCCATACTTATAACAGCCTAACTAGTTTGGCAAATGTACGCATGGTTAAGCTCCCCACCTCCAATAAAGTGCAGGACACAGAAACTTGAGCTTCTTTCTCACAATGGATGAGACAGCCCCAAACAAAGTTGGGTGTTAGGTGACATGTATAATTAGTTGCATGTACTGAAATACCCAGCTGTCTTCAGCTTATCAGCATTCATACTACTTATGAACACCTTTGTGTGTGTGTGTGTGTGTGTGTGTGTGTGTGTGTGTGTGTGTGTGTGTGTGTGTGTGTGTGTGTCAGCGTCAGCAGAGTGGACCTTAGTCCCAGCCCATTAGAGCAGCTATCAGCCTCAATAGTAACAGATGGCGCTGACTGCCCCATTCAGGCCATTTGTTACTGAGAGAAATAAACAGATAAATAAAAAAACATCACTACACTGATGCCTGTGAGATCAAAACAATGTTTAAAGGTGTTCAGAGGCTACTTTGAGATGTGTGTGATTGTGTATTTGTGTGTGTGGGCAGCAGGATAATGGATCCTGATGGAGCGTCCAAAGCTCAGAGCAGACATCCAAAATGTAGCCTGATGATTATAGTGAACTGAGCAGCAGAGTAGCTGTAATGGAGGCAGTCATATATGAGATTTATCTCTTTCTGTTTTAAAGTGATTTTTTTTTTTTTTTTTTTAAACAATCTTCTGCCCTGTTTTGTCAGCATGTGGGAAACATGGCATACAACTGCTCTCTGCTGTGAGCGCCTAACAGCCTGTTGTCCCTCTCAACAACAGATTTTCCTTAGCGATGATGGCTTAGTGCTTTGGATCAAAACGCACCTAACACGGACGCATTGCTGAATACATTTTTTTTGCAGGTACCATTCATACTTGTCCAGCAGTCTACACGGTCATACCTCTATTTGGAGATTCCCATCCCAAACAGATTTTTTACATTTTAATTGAACATAGTGAAACATAGTTCCATTTAGCAGGTTTAAGCCATGCTAACATTTACTGGGCATCTGCTGACAATAGACGAGTTTTGAGATTGTATACAAGTTAATGGCCATTTACGTCAGACCCAAGTTCTCCCAAAGCAACTAACCTGATGCAAAGACGCGTCCGCAAATAATTCACATTTCCTGGGGCATTATCAATAGGCGATTCATACATTTTTAACAGGAGGGGGGGCAGATCCAGTCCGTTGAGTTCACCTGCGACTAGCAAACCGCCCCATGAACGACTCGATGGTTCTGTCATCTTTAGGTGCAACTGGCAGGTTAACATTTGTACTTATGCTATTTAATATCTAAACATGTAATCGATGGATCAATTTTTGTACAGACATTTTTGACGTTTTCGGTGTGTCTCAACCAATATTGGATTTAGTGCCATGAAAAACATTCATGTTCACCTCAGGATAAATTGTAATAACTTTGGTGATCCGCCGACTTTTCATCTAGCAGCAGCATCATGTCAAACTGAATGTATCCAATACTACCAAATGTTTTTAGTGCCATCTAGCAAATTGGAGGGGTGGGGGTATTTCTTATGGGCACTGAGCAAAAGCTGCATTAATCCAGATTTAAAAGGATCCCGCAATTCACTATATAAAATGCTACAAAAGTAGATGACACCAAAAAAAAAACCTTCCCTTCACCTATGACACAGTCTAGTATAGGAGAGGAACAAAGTGCAGAGAAAGCTGCAGACAAGGTTAAACAAAGCTGTAGTGTTACAAAAAGTTGGGCTGTTTATTTTGGAGCGATGCTGTCTCTAAAGGTTAATTACAACTCTAACCTTTCCACCGTCCTCTTCCACATCCCATTATGTCTTCCTCCCTCGCTCACTCCATTTCAACTTGCTGACTTTGAAGCCACACAGGAACAGCAGAAATTGAACCTGATACGACAGAAAAGCCCTCCTTTATTGAATAACTTCCTCTGATATTCAACTTCTATCACTTCACCACCAGCATCTCCTCTTCCCCTTCTTCTTCCTCCAGTCCAGTCATTTGCCATCCCCCCACTCCTTTGTAATTTATTAGTTTACCTCCTCTCCTCTCTCTCCTGGCCAGACTGACTCATTCTCCCAGGGAGCAATACCATCTGTGTATATGTGTGTAAGTACTTAACACAAATTAGTCACAATAATCTTTATTACTCCAGCTCAGTGCAGCTCTAAAGTGCTGCAATTACTGCCCTCTTCAGTAGGAATCTAATGCTGCGTTCCAGACACAATTTTTAGCCCGTAAGTTACGCTTTCAAGTCACGACTCACGACTTGGTAGCATTCCAGGCAAAGTCACGATCAGTGTTGGGGAAGTTACTTTTAAAAAGTAGTGTTTGCTCTTTACTCGTTACTTCTTAAAAAAAGTAATCTGTTACTTTACTTAGTTACCCCCTATGGAAAGTGATTTTTTTTTTTACTTTACTCGTTACTTTTACGTTATTTTTAAAAGCAGGCGTCTCTGGCAGAGACTGAAGTTAATTATACAAAAACTATCTTTGACCATATAAGCCAATCTCTGGTTTATCAGTGAAGTGTCTGAACTACACTGCAGGCTGGATTCTCTCCTCACAGAGCGACGGCTGATTCATTATGAACAAGTCCAGTGCGGGTTGAATGCACATCAGCAGGTCATCGGTGTTACACTGTGTTAGTGTATACTAATGTCTGTATCGACTTGTACCGGTTGCACAGCCACGATGGTCCGTGCATTGTCGTAGACACATGCAGCCTCCTTTCTGGAAATCCTTGCGTGTCCGTGCAACGTTCCACAGCGGTCCACTGTGTGTATGTATGAGGCCATCTCCACCGCATCCATCTGTGAGGTTGTCAGCTTTGTGTGAAGCTTAACACGCTCTCAAAAGTTATCTCTGGCTGCTTCTCGCTTGCCATGATTACTCTGCTACCAGCCTCTGTCACGTCCTGTGTAGAACTTGTGAGCGCGCAGCTGAGAAGGCAGTGTCACTGTCAAATCTGTCCCTGGGAAAAGTAACGTTGCGCCGAATTGAAAAAGGAACTACGTTTCGTTTCCAAATTTTCAGTAGTAGACTTACACTACTTTTTACCCGAAAAAGTAGTTGCGTTACTGTACACGCACCCAACACTGGTCACGACAAACCCTTCTAGCTCGCGTTGGCGTCAACTAGCAGTTACCTACCGTTGACGTTAGCTAGCGCTAGCTGATACTAGTGATTTCTAGTCGGCATCATATTTTGGGCTTCATTTAATTAACATAACCTGTAGTAGTACAACAATGGTTTGTGTATTTTTTTTGATTACAATGTGTGGAATTACTTTACGTTGCCTTTTTATGTATATTTATTTCTATTTCTTACGGTTAATCACCGGCGTCTGTACAGCATCAACAGGAGTCGACGTTGTTTGTGTGTGTGACGTCAAAACTGTAACTGGGAGTACAAAGATCTGATACGAGTTCACTAGTAGTAAGTTACAGGTTTGACTGCCGTTCCAGGGCACTTTCACGGGTAGAAGGTTGTGAAAACACGGGTTACGGGTTGCCTGGAACGCAGTATCAGTCTCACAATTCACATTATTATTTTTCTTTGTAACGGACAATGTTGGCAGCTTTGTGTGAAACTTTTTTTTTAATAGAGAACAACTAACTGATAGAAGTCACATTATTCAAAGATGTTGGAGGTCAGCAACGAATGTGAATCCATAAGAAAACATAACGATTTATTTGCTGCTGAGCATATATATACAGTATGAATATGTATGTTCTATACTGTAAATATCTATACATTAATTGTCTTTTGTTACTACTGTAGGAATGCAGAAGTTAGTATTTCTTAGGAGATAGTACCTGTGGTCACCACGAACAATGTGTATTCCATACTTGATTCATTAGTATGCCTCTTTTTTCACTAACAGAGTCCAGCTTGAAAAGGTGAACAAAGCCTTTTTATCTGCCATCATGCCAAAAGTTGGGGCCCCACAGGGTTGTGTAAGTTCAGCTATGCTTTTCACTTTTTATACTGACAATTGTCATACAGATGCACCAAATAAATACATTTTACTACAGTATTGTGATGATACAGTTTTAATATCTCTGTTAAGAAACTCAAGCAACCCTGAGCTGCACCATGCATGCATGGTGTAAACAAAATGGTGGAGTGTAGCGATAATAATGCTCTTGAGATTAATACAAAGAAAACAAAAGAAATAGTATTTGGTTCACTGTCTGACTCTCATATAGTTCCTATTATTATCAGTAATAAAAATAAAAAAATCAAGCAGGTGCTTTCATATAAATATTTGGGTGTTGTGATAAAATATCTGCTATCCTGGAAAGACCACATTGAATCTGTCTGCAAAAAGACAAAACAAAGAGGTTTTTCCTCCGCCGCCTTAGGTCTGGCATACATGGCATACGCACAAAAGAAGACGTACGCCGCTCTCTACGCAAGAATTGGGATTTATAAAAAGCAAACTTGACGGGAAAATGTGCGGACCTTCACGGACACTCTGACCCCGGCGTAGGCACAAAAACGGGTGAAATGAGAAACGGCGACACTGAGGGCAGATGGATGAAAGACGTGAAACTGAGACCATTGTGTAAAATGAATCGAAATATTGCCTCTCATTAATTATATGAAGAATTCACAAAGCCGTTCTTAAAATTAATAGCCTTCACAAACACCTGTTTGATCGATCTGCGGTGAACATATGTTGTTAGTATACTGGTTAGCTTAACATGCTAGTTAACCTAACATGTTTTTTTTAGCTAATGAATGAATCATAACCATGAAATGTTGTAACTGCTGGCTATTTTTTAATGCCACATAACATAGTTTCACACATCCCAAATGTGTTTGTGTGTATGAACATCTAAGCCAACCAGCTTCTACTGCTTCCTTTCCAAGCTCTATATGAACTAGGAAAATGACAATGAATTTGATGACAACCATATCCTTAATTGTCCTTTCACTGACACCCTGTCTCCTCGCTCTGTCTCCTCTACTCCTTTATCTGGTCTTATATTGCCTCCAGTGCAGAATGGTGTGTGTATGAAATATTCAGCAAGTCCTTTTTAAAACTCTCCCAGAGCTGTAAGTCCAGGAAAATCCACTCCCTTTGTCCAAATGCAAAGATCCCCTTGTCCTCAGGCTGTCAGGACGCCTGTGTGTAAATGATAGAAAAGAGTTATTAAATATTCTGACAGCAACATATTGTTTGTTGTTTTGAGTATGTGCCGTCTTATTTCAGTTCTACAAGATTTTTTTGGCAGCCTAAAATTGGTCAGACTGTGGAAAATACATTTTTGTTCATTTATTGTTGATCCAATATTGTTGAAAATAGACCAAAATTAAGAATGCGTGCACACAGCTGCACTTTGAACTTTGTCAATTCTCATCTATTGTAATATGGACCAGTAATATCAGTACATTTCATAACAGTAAATTGCATAAGACATGTTATTACTGGTTAGCATCTCATTTGAACCGTACATGTTAGATTGATGTATTGAGTAAATAAGTAATAATAGGAAATAAAGAACATACACTTTTGCTTGATGAACATAGTCTTCTAAAAGCCATGTACAGAAATTCTCCCTCCTCTGCTCCTCTCAATGTCATCCGAAAGGACTGGGCCTGGTAATCTACTTATATTGTGCGTGCCCATTACATTTGATAGACATCCAGCTGCATACAAATGCAGGGTTATGTAAATATATTGACTTAATATCTCAAAATATTGACTTAGCGTCTCAATATATTGACTTAGTATCTCAATATATTTACTTAATATCTCAAAATATTGACTTTGTATCTCAAAATAATGAGAGATGACCTCATAATAGTGACTTAGTACCTTCAAATAATGAGAAAGTACCTCAAAGGACTGACTTAGTCTATCAACATAAGAAATGATCTTTAATATATTGACTTAGTATCACAAAATATGGACTTACTATCTCAAAATATTGACTTAGTATCTCAAAATATTGTTTAGCAACTTTGAAATATGCACTTACTATCTTCAAATGTTGACTAAGTATCTCAAAATATTGACTTAGTATCTCAAAATATTGACTTAGTTTCTCAAAATAATGAGAAAGTACCTCAAAATATTGATTTAGTGCTGCAAATAATTAACAACTTTGAAGCATTGACTTAGCATCTCCAAATATTGACTTGGTATCTCTGAATATTGCTTAGTATCTCAAAAGATTGACTTAATATCTCAAAATATTGACTTAGTATCTCAAAAGAATGAGAAATGACCTCAAATATTGACTCAGTATCTAAAAATAAGAAAATACCTCAAAATATTGATTTAGTATCTTAAAATAATGAGAAATTATCTCAAAATATTGATTAAGTATCTTAAAATAATGAGAAATTATCTCAAAATATTGACTTAGC
Source organism: Sander vitreus (assembly GCF_031162955.1). Taxonomy (NCBI): domain Eukaryota; kingdom Metazoa; phylum Chordata; class Actinopteri; order Perciformes; family Percidae; genus Sander; species Sander vitreus. The sequence goes on along the minus strand of NC_135855.1, from coordinate 5,978,595 downwards.
ATCTCAAAATATTGACTTAGTATCTCAGAATATTGACTAAGAATCTCAAAGTAATGAGAAACTTTAATGGCCTGACAAGCCAGACCCACATCAAGATGTTGGGTCTGGGAACTCACCATTGGCAGGGCTCAATCCGAGGGGTGAGATAAACGGTTGTCTTTCAAATTCCCTCTGCACTCAATAGGATAGCGCTACAACCAACCAGAGCAACGCTAGTTGATGGATTAAACTTTTGCCATATCCGGTCGGCAAAACTCCGAAAACATCTTCCTTTTTTAAGAATTACTTCAGTGCCGTTCTTTGTTCTTTTCTCAAAGAAAAGTCAAGGCCAAAGCCATTTCAAAAGACCGCTGTTCGCCAGCAGAAGCAGCCATCGTCTTTATTTTCAAGTAGCAGGGAATTCACACGGAACCGCCATAACTCTGTCGTCATTATGTTAAGCCCGCCCACTGACTCTATACACGATGTGATTGGCCTGGCTAGAGTTTGGCTTTTCCAGCTCGCAAGCCAACGGAGAGTTGCTAGACCCCCTGGCTGCAAATTACATTTGCTTATTTGATGGGGGGCGTTAGGGACCTGGATAATGGATCGGGGGGCGCTGGCCCAAAAAAGGTTGAGAACCACTGCATTAGGCCTACAATCACACGCCACAGCAGGAGTTCCATAGATATACTGACATGGGGAGAGGTTTAATGAGGCGATTTATCATTTTGTGCAATTTCATTCTTAATGTCTTGACAAGAGGGAATCTGCACTAATATTCAAGGAATTTTGCATATAGATTAGTGGTTCTCATGTGTGTAAGCCTATATAAAATGGAGAGTGACGTCACCAGTCAAAATAGCTGTAGCTGAAGTTTACGGTATAATTCGAACACTGGTTCCTACCTGACAGAATGAGTTACCACACTTTTCTGACAGAGTGAGCTACCATACTTTTAAATACATTCACAGGGTAAGAATTCCATTCTTATAGATATTTCTTACCTGACAGAATGAGCTACCATACGTTTAACTATATTTATGGATGAAGTAGGTCATTCTGATAGATATATGTACCTGGCAAAATGAACTGCTATACTTTTAATTGCATTAATGGATGAAATATGGCATTCTGATAGATGTTCCCTATCTGACAGAATGAGCTACAATACTTTTAATTACATTTTAAGAGTAAGTAGTCCATTCTGATCGATATTTCCTACATGTCAGAGTGAGCTATACTACTTTAAACCACATTTATAGAGGAAGTATCCCATTCTTACCGATATTACCGACATTTATAGAGTAAGTAGTCCATTCTGATAAAATGTACCCACCTGACAGAATGAGCTAACCTACGAGGGCCGTAGTCCACTCTGATAGACATTTCCCACTTGTCAGAATGAGCTTCTTTTTAAAAAAAAAATCATAGGAGGAAGTAGGCCATTCTGACAGATATTTCCTATCCGCCAAAATGAGCTACCCTACTTTTAATTACATTCACATGGAGGAAGATTTCAATTCTGATAGATATCTCGTTTTAGATCTACAATATCTATCAGAATGGACTACACACTCCAAAATGTAGATACAAGCAGGGTAGCTCATTCTGTCAGGTAGGTTATACCTATCAGAATGGACTACTTTCTCTTTAAATGTAGTTAAAAGTAGGGTAGCTAATTCTGTCAGGTGTAAAATATCTATCATAATGGACTACTTCCTCCATATATGTAGTCAACAATAGGGTAGCTCATTCTGTAAGGTAGATAAAATCTATCAGAATGTACTACTTCCTCTATAAATATGGTTAAAAGTAGAGTAGCTCATTCTGACAAGTAGGGAATATCTATCAGAATGGACAGCTTCCTCTATAAATGTGGTTAAAAGCAGGGTAGCTCATACTGTCAGGTAGGTAATATCAATCAGAATGGACTACTTCCAAAATTGTGGTCTTTTCTCCACTCTGCTCTGAAACAGTGGTGCACCGGTGCTCATGCACGTCTGTGTGTGGGTTGGAGCTCCGAGGGCAGGGGAGGGGTTAGACAGAGCCCCGACGAGATGCTACTTCCAGATCTTGCTAGCTTTTCAACATCTCAAACCCTGCCTTTAAGATTGATAACTGACTAGCTTTCAATGAGCTTGTTGCATCACTTTGTCATGGCGCCTATACTGTATAACATCAAAAAGATCAGGGTTCATCTGACTGTGTACAAACACTGGTTATCGTTCACCTCTGTTTATCTTTCACCTCTGTTTACTATCCTTCTGACGACTGAAACGCCCTTCTGGCAGGGCGGCCACCATACACAGTGAAACTTCTGCAAATTGCCCAACATGCAGCAGCAAGTCTGGTCTTCAACCAGCCAAAACCAGCTCATGTCCCTCAAACTGCTAAAATTATTTTGCTGTTTTTGGCAGTTGGCAAACAATTTCATAACCAGATTTATCAAACCCTCTTAACTGGCTAGTTTGGCTGTCTTGGTCTGCAAACTGCAAAGTGTCTTTAGTTGTTTTAATTGCTTTCAAGAGTAGTGTTAACACACCACACTGCAGCTGTTCGCTTTCCCCAGAAATCCTTCATTTGTCAGTTGTCTTGAGTTAAAGACAACTGACACAGAGGTGAGAGCACAGAGGACACTCTCCTTCTCTGTTCTCTGGCCTTGGAGACACACTGTTCTCCATGCTGCTGTGGATATGTCACTGAATGTCTTGATTGGTTATTAACAAGCAATGGTTATGTCAGCCTGTGGTTATTCGTAGGCAGGGGTTGTTGTAGCACCCATGGTATACTATACATTTCTTAAATAGCCTTTGAATAGTCAACGCATTCTCATGAACGGGTCCGTATGATATTGTACGAAAATGTATGCACACCAAAACGTATGATATCTTACAAAATAAGGAGACCGCTGGCTGCTCACATGACGCCGGGTGATCACGTGACGCTGGCTGGCTACGAGCTCCATGACCCGGGCTACAGACCTCCTTTGTATCAGCAGTAGTTGGTGAGTCAGTTTGGCAGTTGCTAGTTGTTTAATCCGCTAGAGAGCTTCGTGACCCGGGCTACAGACCTCCGTCGTATCAGTGGAAGTTGGGGGTTCAGTTACCTGAAAATAGGTGACCTTAAGCTGGGTAGAAAGCATCGCGAGCTGCCGGTCGTTTTGGCGGACATTACGGTTAAATTTTGTCCACAAAATATGAAGTTTTGCAGCGACGAAAGTTAAGATTAGGCACCAAAACGACTAGTTAAGATTAGGAAAAAGAGTGTGGTTTGGATTAATACACTCCTAAGGAACATGCATTTCCTGGGTTAAAGGCTTTAGTTTTCTCCGGGAAGTGAACCCCGCTCTCTGCCTTGAAAGTCCTGTATGTTTACGCATCCCATACACCCCCAAACACCTCCATACATGGCCAGCCAATGGCCATCAGTGTAGTGAATACAGCAAAAAAAAAGTTGTACGTTGTAAATGTTGTAATGCTTACGAATTACAGTGCTTAACTTTTCGTAGCTTTTTGAACGAATGGTTCATGAGAACAGGCTGGAATAGTATTCAAACAGCAGAAGACCAGGCTTGGAGAGGAGAAGACTGAGTGCAAGTTTGAATTTGTGTGACACTTAATTTGCTTCCAGGATTTTACGTGTGAACACTTGCGTGTTGATGTGTGGGTATGTAGGCTATTCTATATGTGTGTATATTTAGCGCCGTGGTAGTAAAATTTTAGTGTTTTCATCACAAGTGGACACCTTTAAGTTTAGGTGTGAATGCACCCAGGACAAATAGAGGACACATTGAGATCCGATCACTCAGACCACATTCTGAGGTGGTTTAGGCCACATGTGGCCACATTCTTATATCAATCTCTACGCGTTTGTGTCCTGGGCCAAATAAAGACCGCCTACTCAACTGTGAGTGGAACTATGTACCCATTGTTACTTATGATTTCTCATGTCACAGTAACCACTGAGAGTGAATTGTGTGTTTTGGATGTTATCATCATAATGTCGTTGATGTGTCAGTGTTTTTGTTCCAGTGCTGCCTGCTCTTATATTCCCGTCTGTATGGAGCTCTGTGCAGTGCGGTGGCCTGGAAAAATTATTCATTTTCAATGTTATTTTTAGATTTTATTAACTGTGCCCAAATTCACCAATATGTAGGATATTACTACAGACATTCCTGTTCTTATGTCACAACTTCTCCTTTTGCTATTTAGTAGTCTTGCACTGCCAGACCTATTTCCAAAGCGTTGTGTCAGCGCTGGAGTAAGCCAGCAAGCCTGATTGGTCAAAGTAGCGTCTGTGAAACGGTTTCATTTTGTATAAATTCTTAACATGACTCCTATAAGAGAACATAAAAGTAAAATAAAGCAGATATAATATAGAAACTAAACTTCAAACCACAGAGACTCAGTTAGAAGCTAGAAAACGTACTGAGAGCTGAACACAGAGACTGTCTCTCTCCAAGTACCACCGCCGTCAATACACTTCCTAATGTTGGCACACAGACAGACTGTAGGCAATGCTTTTACATTAGTCATTGCACATTTCTGATGTGTGATTGTGAAAGTAACAACTGACATTTATACACACACTCACACACAGCCAGCTGAAATGCAAATGGTATGACGTACATGTTTATTTTATTTATAATGTATTTGCATGTATATGCATATATGCATATGGAGCGGGGAAGTGAGATCCGATCACAAGTGATCACTCACAACACGTGGATTCTACTGCCAGGTGTAAACCCATGTACTTAGAGCAGTCCACTTGTGATCAGATCACGCAAATCTGATTTTAATAACAGGTGAAAATGTGTGTCAGCAATGATAATGCACTGGCAACATGTCCAGGGTGTATCCCGCCTCTCGCCCAATGTCAGCTAGGATCGGCTCCAGTCCCCTGCAAAGGATACATACTGTATAATGGATCTCACATGGGGCTTCAATCAATTGCAGCAATGTAATTTGTGATCCAGTGTACTCACCATACTCAGCAGACACCCATCACAGGTAAATAGCTCACCTGAAATAATGGATGTTGATAGGAAAATGTTGTAAGCACCAGTAATGGGAATTTGATTGAATGCTTGCCTCAGGCTTGGTGGATAGGATAAGCTACAAACACATTCTCCCCTGTGTTGTTGTTGCCCAGTGTCTTAGCCTTGTGTCTCCAGCACTGTGTGAACAGTCATTAGCTGTTTAGCCCCGGGGCGGCCTCAGGAGGAGGATAATAAAACATGAGAACTGTTGAAGAAGTTCGGAATAAAACAAAACAAAGTATTTGTCCTTTGAGACTGGCAGGTGAGATGAGGGAAGATATTAAGAATGGAAGTTTGTTGGCCTACTTTCTACCATCATTAACATGCATACAATGGACTCATTTTTGGGTAACGCTTCGTTTGAAGGGGTGTTCATAAGACTGACATGACACTGTCATTATTATGACATGACATCTGTCATGAACATGGAGTCATTTTGAGTATTCATGACTGTTATCAAGTGTCATTCAGTAAATTATAGCCTAAATGGTTCCACTTTACTTGAGGTCAAGGATATTATTCATGACACTGTCATATAAGCGTTTGACGATGAAATCAAACATCATGACAGGTCCAAATGGTTTCACTTTACTTGAAGTCAAGGAAAAATAGTCATGACAATAATAATGCTCTCATGACAGCCAATGTAAAAAACAACCTCTTAATGACAGTTTAATGTAATGTTAACACATAAAGCTAAATAGTTTATTAAAGTTTGATAATTGGGCCTGTCGTGACATATATAACAGGTTATGTTGTCTAGGTTAATGTCAAGTTGTCATTACAAAGACATCGATAGGTTGTATTGTCTAGTTTAATGTCAAGTTGTCATGACACAGATTGTTGTCTTCATTAAAGTCAAGTTGTCATGAGAGAGACATTTCTGACAATGCTAACTTTGCATTAAAAGTGTCATAATTTACCAAATGACGCTTAATGACAAGTCATGAATACTCAAAATGACTATTTCATGTTCATGACAGGTGTCATGTCATAATAATGATGGTGTCATGTCAGTCTTATGTACACCCCTTCAAATAGTGTGAAATAGTGATAAAATTGTGTAAGAAAATGTTTGTAAAACTGTTCATAACAATTTTCTTTTTAGTTAACGCTTTATTTTACAAGTCCATAATTTACTATGGAATTTCGAATTTACTTTTTCAGTAAATTATGAACCCATAAAAAAGTGACCATCTTGTTTATGGACATTGTCTATCTATTTAAGACAACTCATGTTTCATGCAGCTGTTCGCATTAGCATGTAATTAGACCACACGCTAAACAGCCAAAGTGAAGCTCAAGTGGCCACTCGATACACTCAAAGACTGTAAAAATAGTGGACGTCACCCATTGGTTTGTGGACTGACATTTTGAAGCCTTGAGTTTGTCGATACGGGCATTGCCATCTTGGTTTTTTGCAACCAGATGTGGCGACTTTTAAAGTGCCCATATTATGAAAAAAACACATCCATGCTGTTTTGAGTGAGATACGTGTTTCTGAATGTAACCTGCCTTCAGTCTCCGGGTGAGCTGTTCTAAATCAGGAGGGTTTTCTACGTCACTAGCCCTCTCGTTCTCAATGGCAAAACACTGCTTCAACACACACACAAGTTTACCATAATCTACAAAAGAACTACCTACATGTCCCTGTTCTGCAAGTATTCCACGCAAAGTTGGAAGTGCGCCCTCATTTAGAAGAAGTCTCCCGGCTAATCCTGCCTTGTACTGACTGCAGTTAGCGAAACAGCTAGCTAGCAATTGTGAGCCTTACCTAGCTACTGCGCATGTGCCACTGCCAACAAAGATGTTACAGCAGTGCGATGTCTCACTCTGTAGCTAAAACAGAGACCTGAACACAGGGTAAAAAGGGAGCTGCAGCAATGTGCAGTACAACAAAAATATGGTGTTTTTTGAAAATTAAACCATGTAAACCTATTCTGGTACAACCTCAAAATACAATTATGAACCTGAAAATGAGCATAATATGCCTGTGACGGGGCGCATGGCTGCCGTCACGGTAGCGATACGCTACCTATTTTATCTCTCAAAGACGGAGCGTAAATGTTGCCTCTATATGTTTGTTTAGTGTGTCTATATGTTCTGTTAATTACCATACACTGTTTTCAAATCATCTGTTAACCTATTCATTCATCTAATTCCCCATAGTAATCCTGTAGCTTTCTTGCACACATATTTAACATCTAATACTGCGGTGATTTAAATGCTATAGCTTCATCCATCAATACATCATTTTCTATTTTCTCTTACCAGCATGTGCTCTCTTTGTTATAAGGGAAAGTTTGCTGTAATCCTCATGTTTAAATAAGGTTTGGACTTCTGGGGTAACAGGAAGTGAACCGTAATTTTGAAGTAATTATTTTTTATATTATTATTATTTTATTTATATATATATATAATATAAAATGTATTTATTTTTTTGGTGAAATGTTTCTGTGAGTCATGTAAATCCCTGTGGAGGCTGGGGGCATTGAACCTGAGTGGACAATGTTCAAAGTTTCCATTGCTGAAGCTGCGGTGAGGAGCTGTGGTCTTAGGGTCTTAGGTGCCTCAAGGGGCGGTAACCCACGAACACCGTGGTGGACACCGGTGGTCAGGGAAGCCGTCCGACTGAAGAAGGAGTCTTTCCGGGATATGTTATCCCAGATGACTCCGGAGGCAGTTGCAAGGTACCGAAGGGCCCGAAGGGCTGCAGCCTCTGCCGTGAAAGAGGCAAAGCAGCGTGTGTGGGAGAAGTTCGGAGAAGACATGGAGAAGGACTTTCGGTCGGCACCAAGGTACTTCTGGAAAACCGTTCGCCACCTCAGGAGGGGGAAGCGGGGAACCATCCAAGCTGTGTACAGTAAGGATGGGACGCTGTTGACCTCAACTGAGGAGGTAATAGGGCGGTGGAAGGAGCACTTTGAGGAACTCCTAAATCCGACTAATGAGGGGGGATTGGCATCAATTTCCCTGGTGGAGGTTGCTGAGGTAGTTAAACAACTCCACAGTGGCAAAGCCCCAGGAATTGATGAGATCCGTCCAGAAATGCTTAAAGCTCTGGGTGTGGAGGGGTTGTCTTGGTTGACACGCCTCTTCAACATTGCGTGGAAGTCTGGGGACGGGTGCCTAAGGAGTGGCAGACCGGGGTGGTGGTTCCCTCTTTTTAAAAAGGGGGGACCAGAGGGTGTGCCAATTACAGGGGTATCACACTTCTCAGCCTCCCCGGTAAAGTCTACTCCAAGGTGCTGGAAAGGAGGGTTCGGTCGATAGTCGAATCTCAGGTTGAAGAGGAACAATGCGGATTCCGTCCTGGTCGTGGAACAACGGACCAGATCTTTACTCGCAAGGGATCCTGGAGGGAGCCTGGGAGTATGCCCAACCAGTCTACATGTGTTTTGTGGATCTGGAGAAGGCGTATGACCGGGTGCCCCGGGAGATACTGTGGGAGGTGCTGCGGGAGTACAGGGTGAGGGTCCCTTCTCAGGGCCATCCAATCTCTGTACGACCAAAGCGAGAGCTGTGTCCGGGTTCTCGGCAGTAAGTCGGACTCGTTTCAGGTGAGAGTTGGCCTCCGCCAGGGCTGCGCTTTGTCACCAATCCTGTTTGTAGTATTTATGGAGGATTTATTGCAGTTCGGTGGGCTGGGGATCTCATCGCTGCTTTTTGCAGATGATGTGGTCCTGATGGCATCATCGGCCTGTGACCTTCAGCACTCACTGGATCGGTTCGCAGCCGAGTGTGAAGCGGCTGGGATGAGGATCAGCACCTCTAAATCGGAGGCCATGGTTCTCAGCAGGAAACCGATGGAGTGCCTTCTCCAGGTAGGGAATGAGTCCTTACCCCAAGTGAAGGAGTTCAAGTACCTTGGGGTCTTGTTCGCGAGTGAGGGGACAATGGAGCGGGAGATTGGTCGGAGAATCGGCACAGCAGGTGCGGTATTACATTCAATTTATCGCACCGTTGGGACGAAAAGAGAGCTGAGCCAGAAGGCAAAGCTCTCAATCTACCGGTCAGTTTTTGTTCCTACCCTCACCTATGGTCATGAAGGCTGGGTCATGACCGAAAGAACAAGATCCAGGGTACAAGCGGCCGAAATGGGTTTCCTCAGGAGGGTAGCTGGCGTCTCCCTTAGAGATAGGGTGAGAAGCTCAGTTATCCGTGAGGAGCTCGGAGTAGAGCCGCTGCTCCTTTGCGTCGAAAGGAGCCAGTTGAGGTGGTTCGGGCATCTGGTAAGGATGCCCCCTGGGCGCCTCCCTAGGGAGGTGTTCCAGGCACGTCCAGCTGGGAGGAGGCCTCGGGGGAGACCCAGGACTAGGTGGAGGGATTATATCTGTAACCTGGCCTGGGAACGCCTCGGGATCCCCCAGTCGGAGCTGGTTAATGTGGCCCGGGAAAGGGAAGTTTGGGGTCCCCTGCTGGAGCTGCTACCCCCGCGACCCGACCCCGGATAAGCGGATGAAGATGGATGGATGGATGGATGGATGTAAATAATCTTCGGTAGATTTCTAGTCTAATAGATGTATTAATTTTGGCTGTTTTGAGCCTTTACTGTCTATTCACCTGAGCCACCCCTGCATTGTATTGAATTGTTGGTATGTTCCAATTTGAGGGGCGGGGCTTTAAGATCAATTAGTGAACAGTTGTTAATATTATGTGATTGTTTTGACTCCTAAGTCAATTTACTTTATTTTCTTGAAAGTATGTATTTTTTTTGCTTTCCATAATTTTGTTAATTTTTTTGTCACTATTTTGCCTCCATGGCCTTATTTGGGAAAAACAATAAAAATCCCATCTTGTCAACTCCATCTCCGACTCATCCCGAGTGTTTACACCTGCTCACGACTACTCTTCGACACCTACCCTTAACAATGCCCCATGCCTCGTTTTTATTTTTTTTTACTGGTCCCTATGCGCCAACAAAGTCATATCATAAATTATAGAGAACCTAGCAACAGTGATGATGAGCTTTACCTCCATTTTCTCAGAACTAATGTTTTGGTAGGAACGAAATTTTACATTGTATGTTCTCTGGAATCAGCCAGCGCGAAGGACGTCTATATTCCGATTGGTCGCTGGTCATTTGCCGCTGAACTGCATCATAGCTCATTACCATAAAGTTGACCAAACTTTCTGCTTGGCGCTCTGGTCGCACAACATGCCCAAAACGCGACGCCGACGGATTTGCCGCTCCTTGCAGCTGAGAGAAGCCGTCTTCCATTGAAAATGAATGATGACCTGTATTTTTGAAGCTCAAGTCAGCGGTGGTGTGTACTGTACGTACAGTTAGGCGATCTAAGGCAATCCAGTTTGCCATGACAACTTTTTTAGGTGATATGTCTATATTGTGTTTACAGCTTGTTCCGGTGTGTGTGTGTGTGTGTGTGTGTGTGTGTGTGTGTGTTTAACTATATTCGTGGGGTCCAAAAACCGGGAATACTGTAGACCCCACAACTTTAAAGGGCTGTTTGAGTGTTAAGACTTGACTTTAGGATTATGGTTAGAATTAAGTTATGGTTAGGGTGAGGGTAAGGGTTAAGGTTAGGCATTTAGTTGTGATGGTTAGGGTAAGGGGCTAAGGAATGCATTATGTCAATGACGGGTCCCCACAAAGATGGTGAGATGCAGTGTGTGTTTGTGTGTGTGTGTGTGTGTGTGTGTGTGTGTGTGTTTGTGTGTGTGTGTGTTTGTGTGAGATATGAGTGTAAAGCAGTCAGTGCCAGTAATTGGATATTGCTCTGCAGCCAATAACCTCTTTAATACATAATGCTGTAGAAGTAGCTTTCCTCCTCTCTCATCATCCATCATCTGCACGCACACACATACTAAATTATTCACCACAGATGCCCTTATGATCCTAAAACAGAACCCTTGTCACAGAGATTAGAATTACTGACAAAGACAGCATGGAGGGCAAAAAGTGGAGTCTTGGGCCTGGTGTGTAGAGCGGACATTTATATGGCTGATGAGCTCTATCAGGGCTGGCAGTAGGACAAGACTGAACAGCAACACCTGCAATGTCAGTACAAAATATCAAGCAATATCTTTACACTTACTGCCTCAGTTTATGCCTTATCTCTTTGTCTTTCTGTAGATATATTCCAGCTATCCATTAAATTGTATGTCACGGTCAAACTTACAGTGGAGAAAAAAAGTATTTAGTCAGCCACCAATTGTGCAAGTTCTCCCACTTAAAAAGATGAGAGAGGCCTGTAATTTTCATCATAGGTACACTTCAACTATGAGAGACAAAATGAGGAAAAAAAAATCCAGAAAATCACATTGTAGGATTTTTAATGAATTTATTTGCAAATTATGGTGGAAAATAAGTATTTGGTCAATAACAAAAGTTCATCTTAATACTTTGTTATATACCCTTTGTTGGCAATGACAGAGGTCAAACGTTTTCAGTAAGGCTTCTGAATCAAACACTACCCAATCGGACATGTTTCAGCAGTATATACTGCCGTTAGCCGTGTAGCTGCTACAGTTAGCAGTGGACACTAATAAAATATAGCAGCACTTTACTTTGACTATGGTCAAAAATCGCAGATAAAAGGCTTTTAAACCAAATACTACATAAACAGAAAATGTTTCAGGCGTAATGTGACTCGGAATTGGGGAGAATTCAACATCACTGGCAGCCAAGATGACATTTTACTGCCGTTAGCATGTAGTTACATGCAACAATGTTAACACCGCAGTGGCTTAAAAAAGACCACTCCAGTCCTGCCTTCCTGTAGCAGATGACCAATCATAGAAGGCCGGCTTAGAATTGCGTAATACTTAGCTGAGAGTAAAAAAATGTGTTGAAACCAGAGCGTTCAGAACAGTTGGAAATCTGAACAATTTAGCTCATGGGGATTTCTGTAAAATATGTTGACCTCATTATTTGAACCACAGCCATGTTTAACTTGAAAATCCAACATTATAACATTGTAGATATGACAGAAAATACAGAAAAAGCATAATATGTCCACTTTAAAACAATGTTGATCAAGGCAATTCACAGCACCACTATCAAGATGGCACTTCGTTTAATTTGCATTGGCAAGTTTAGATTTATTTTACAATTTGTTCATTGTTTTACTGAAATAATTAGTTAACGGTCTAACATCTGTTATATGTTTTATGTTGCTACTTTGCTTTTATTGGACTACAGTACAAACAAACAAAAAATGATAGAAGCATGGCAGGATTAACCTGATTTCTTTCAAATCTTAGATAAAGTCTTACAGGCAGGCAGGTTCAGAAACAGGTAGGCAGGAAGGCATGTAAGCAGTCAGGTCCAGGTTAATGGGCAGAATCAGGTTCTGGAAAAGTTCAATGCTCATGACAACTTTAATGGTCTGGCAGGGAATAAATAGAACTGGGCCTGTATATGAACTGAGAGGCTGATGAGGGAAGTGGAAACAGGTGTGGGCAGTCAGGTGATGGGGAAAAGAGGGAAAGTCAGGGGGGTATCTAGGTGAATGGATGGAAGATGGCAATGAAGGGGCCTGCGGAATAGGAAATGTGGCTGGAGAGGAGGGACAGAGATACAGACTGTGACAGATGCAAGCTAAAGGTAGTCAGACAGAATTGTAACTGACACTCTGATGGACAGAGCACACCTCGAATAAAAAACTACTAAAAACAATGCTGGATGGTGGTACAGTCACCATTTCTTGACATGCGCATTAAGACTGTATCTGATGCGTCCTGTAAGGAACTGCAAGAACATTAGTAATTGTCAACGATTAAAAGCCAACAACACAGAGATGAGTCTCAATATAATGTCATTTATGGCCCTCTAGGTAAGGGCACTTTGTGAATTTGTGCCGAGGGCCCGAGGTCATGATAATCCATGGCAGGATTGGGTAATGACGAACAACCTGCCTTAACTGATGTTGTTCCTTAGTATTGGGAATTTTAACAAACCAATTGACATACAGCAAACATGGGGTTGCTGAGATCCCTGGGGGTTTGCAGCCCGCTTTGACAGGTTAGTAATTATTGGGTAGAAGACATGGTGGGCTTCCATTGCATGTTTAAAAAAATACACTAACAATCAGCTTTAATAATAAATGTGCCGTTAGTATTGATGAGTTGTTCTTAACGAACAGAGTTGCTTCAAGTGAAACTGCTGGCTTACAATCCCAAATGCAGCATCAAACGGCAACAAATTCAGACAAACCCAGACTGGCAGCAACTATTTGTGTGATTTTTCAATCTGCCAAGTCAACTGGCTATTTGGCGAATTGCTCTTTCTTGCTATTCTCTACGGTCTGTTAAAAGTACAGACAAAGAAATTCTGTTTTTATTGTTTCTTGCATTTTGTTTTGATCTTTCCTCCTTTATCTCTAATCCTTTTTAACAAAAGGATGGCATTTTAATGGTCCATTTAAAGAAACTGGGTCATTGCAGCAGAAAGTAATGGGATACAAGAAGAGTCCATATATATCAGTCAGTGATCATTCTTGTTTTCACCTTTGAATTCTCTTCCAAACTAGTATGAAAGTAAAAACAAAAGGTCGTAATGGAGGATGGAAGCAAGATTTTCTGTCTAATTAGATTTTTAGCCATGCTAGTGGCATAGCTTCATGGATGGCAGTGTCGGTTTCTTGGTCGTTAATGGAAATTGCTGATTGTGTCAATGTGAATGCCCATTGGCTTATGGACTGCCGTTTTGAAGTCTCGAGTTTTGCGATACGGGTGGCGCCATCTTGTTTTTTTTTGCAACCAGATGTTACGACTTTTAATGAGAGAATGGAGCTTGGGAGGATGACACGACATGGATTTTGTTCCATTGCTACTGAGAAACAGCTGATTGAAGTTATGCAAATAGATCGATCACAGCCGATTGACATCTAGGAAACACGCTCAGGTGTTGAGGTTCTTTCAATCGCATGACCATATGGTAGTACATACAGTAAAAGAGGTCCTATTTGAACAATATAGATGAACACAAAGAAAGGAGGAAAATGCCTGCACGAGGGAGAGGAAGACGAGTACTAGGACAATTCTGTCTCTGTCTTCTTTTTTTCATAGACCGTACATTCTATAAAGCTACTCTGAGATGGGTCATTCATTTTCGGTATTGAATTTCTGCAGCAAAAGAAACAAAATGCATGCATTTACTAAACCCAACAAAGAGAAACTGCAGTGTAAAACACAATCTATGATCCATACAATATACTATTGTCTATTATTATTGTATAAGGGCAGACCTGACACATATCAAATAATGTAGTTTCTGTAATTCCATGTGATGTTAGTGTTTTGTATGACATTGTGCAGTGATTGACTAAATGTTCCTGTTGGAAGAGAACATGTGTTAGTGTTTTGGAAGAATTATTTGATTTTGAGACATGTTTGCATTGTTTTGGTAGACAGTGTATTATTGTATTTTGAAAATCAGTGTTGGAGTTTAGTTTACAATGTGTGATTTTGAGAATGAAATGAACTGTTTTGCCAATTGTGTGTTGTAGGTGTGTTAAGAGTTTAGAAAAGCTGTTAAAAGAACTGAAAAAATTGTCATAGCGATCGTATAAAACTGTAAATGATGTTATTTGTGCTTAGAGTTTTGCAAAAAAAAAAAAGTGATTGAGCATTTACATTTGAGTAATAACAATCAAATTGTGCTTAGTGTTTAGCAGTCTGGAGGCTTGTTGTTGATACATGAGCTTCACATTTTTTGAATTGTGTGCATAGTTCCATTTTTCATGTCAACATTCCAAAGAGATATTCAGTTTACAATGGAGAGAAAACCCCATTGTAAACTGAATATCTCTTTGGAATGTTGGTCCAATAAAACAAGATGTTACTTGAACTCCGAGAAACTGGAATGGACATTTTTAACCACTTTCTTATGTTTTATAATCTAAAAAAAATAAATATTACTAATATTATTCAAATATTACTGAAACCTGCCAGAGGGTTCCGCCGGTGCCTAGCAATGGTTGCTAAGCAGCAGTCATTGTTGGGTGGGCGGGGCTTATGTAACAGTCAGTCAGATTCTATAATTCCCTTGATGTCTTTGATCCTTTGATGAAAACAATATAGGCTCATTTAACTCACCTTTCATTCTAAC
Organism: Sander vitreus; assembly: GCF_031162955.1. Taxonomy (NCBI): domain Eukaryota; kingdom Metazoa; phylum Chordata; class Actinopteri; order Perciformes; family Percidae; genus Sander; species Sander vitreus. The sequence goes on along the minus strand of NC_135855.1, from coordinate 5,963,500 downwards.
TGAATTTCCTTTGGACGAGACGTGAGCAGCACAAAAGCTTATTCAGTTAACGGACCGGTTTGTGATCTTATCGAAAATAATCGACCATCGAAATTAACCATCAAAATAATCGACCATCAAAATCGACCATGGAAGTTGAAAATAATAACACAGCAACAGTTGTCAAGACTGAAGACATCCCAGAGATTAAAATAGATGTCATTCTCCCAGCGATCGAATCCTTTTCTAAAAGTATGACAAAGGAACAGTGGGGGTTGTTGAATTTAGGCACCCCTGATCATGCCACTGAAGTTATGTTGGCAGAACTACTTTTGGACATAGTAAGATCACTGTCACAAGCATTGTTGAATGCTAGGAACAAACATGGAGTCCTGTCTGAGGAGAATGTTCTGTTCAGTATCGGCGACAAACTCTCTCAGAGTTTTGGCGAGGTTTTGGACATTGAGAACCAAGTCCCGTGTGTCAGCTCAAAATCATTGACGAATTTGGTTGCTATAGAGGTTGCAAATATTTGCAACTCTACTACCACTGAAGAGTCAGACATAATGTGTGTCACTTCCTGGAGCAGTTTAAATGCTATGGTTCGCCATGCCTGCAAAATGTTGAAGTTGTTCACAGCCAAGATGAAAACCTGGTGCTCAGCTAGACCACGTAGTGAGAGACAAAGTCGGACTTCCCCCATGGAAAAACTAATTTTGGAAGATATGGAAAATGACACTGATGTCCGCTCTTTGTCACCAGTTTCCACCACAACTATGGAACCAGAAACCCCGGAGGTCTCATCAAAGGACAGCTTTGAGATGGCAACAGCTCTAGCTGTCGAAGATATAATTAGGGAGGAGATGAGTAAGATCACTGAACCTCTTTTGGATGTAGTGCCAGAGCCAGAGTATGAGCAGCTGAAATCTAAAAGCTCTCAGGAGATTTCAACTGTTGCAAAAGACATTGCTCAAACAATTGTCAAGAGTTTGGAAAAGACAGATGCTGCGGAACAGAAGCCAAAGTGCAAACTGTCTATAAAAAAAATAAGAAACAAGATCAAAACCTTTTTTGCAAAGTGCTTCGTCAAAACTTGGATTCATCGTATGCTGGTGCAACTGAAGGCCAAATTCCACCAGGACTCCAAAGTTGAAAGCGGGCAGTCAGTGTCGTCACTCCTAGATGATATTGACTCTCTGCTTCAGCCACAGCATGGTGGAAAAGCACACCTTCGAAATGAGATCACTGTATTCCGAGAGCTCAAGAAGATTTCCAGTGGTAAAGACATGACATTCACACAGGCACTGTGTGATCTCCTCTCCAGTCACATCTCACCTGGGATGGCGCCCAATATTATCCCAGATGCAATTAGAGAGAAGGCATCTCACAGGACACATCCTGACATGTATGCTGACATACAGAACAAAATGTGGAGTTTCCTGGGAATGCTGAAGTGGTGGCTGAACACTAAGGTCTGTGCCCACAGTCGAGACGCTCTAGAGCAAATCGAAAATCGGTCACTGGCACCGACGCACATCACACCAACACACATCACGCCAACACAGTCAGCAGAGGCGTGTGAGGATGCCACAGCAAAGACATCAAGAAACAAAATGTCCATCAAGGTAATTGTGCAGAAGCTGGTTACACGCACGATCAAGAAAGCAAAAGTGGACTGCGACCTTAACGACACTGAGGACTTCATTGACCGTCTGCTTGAAAAAACATGGGCCACAGTCGAGGGTGTTGATTTCAATATCACCACGAAAACTTTTAAAAACCTGGACAAGGACATTTTCCAAGACGCGTGTTGGAAGTGGGGCCCGGCAGAAGAAATGCTGGTCTCCATGAATTTAGGGGAACCAGCACTGGAAGACTTTATTGCCTGCTGTTTCAAAGATCACCTGATGAAATCACAGAAAACAGATTTCTTCTCATATGTGTGTAAAGCCATCTCCAATTTTTGCAGACGCAGAAATAGGGTTGGCGTTACATGTGAGTAAAATGTCGTCCGTCTACTATAGGGTTTTTTATAAATGTAAAAAAAAACATTAGCTTAGACGTAGTATTCATCTTAAAGGGAAATGTGTTTTTTTCCTTTAAACTGAATGTCATAAAGAGCTCCAGTCCAGCCATATATCCACGTCTCCACCTCCTCCACTGGCCTACGCCCTTCGTGAGGGAGGTACAGAGGCCAGTGGAGCAGGAGGTTACCTGGATATGAGGCAGGACTTTAGCTCTCAGGGTTTCCCCCGGGTGCTCCGGTTCTCCCACATTAACTGCATGTTAACATCTAACAACTACTTAAATAAAATTGAAAAAAATAAATGTATGGTTATCTCTGTGATCATTTACAATAAGAACTGTACACATTCAACTCAGGCTGAAGTTCTGCTGATAATAATAATAATAATAATAATAATTTATACTTTATTATACAATGTTTTACACAGAATGCACATTACACACAGGCCTGAAATACACACACATGCTCAGTACCTCTACATGCACTAATGGAGAGATGTCAGTGGGGGGGAGGGGGGGTGCTGCTGTCCATGGACAGGCGCCCCGAGCAGTTGGGGGTTTGGTGCCTTGCTCAAGGGCACCTCTCCAGCTACCAGTCCACCACCACACTTTGGTCCGTATGGGGAGTTGAAGCAGAGTTTAGGCTCTCAAAGTTCTCTTTATGAATGCCTTCAGTAGTTTTTTTCAGGGCCTCATGCTCTCTTCTTCAGGAGTGTATTTAGGGTGACCTTGTGTGCGGATCAAAAACCACTCCAGCAGAATGGGGAGGGGCAGTTGAAGCAAGCGCAGACGCGTAAACCGATCACAGCACGGTTAAGGTGTAAACATGCAGGAATACCCCGGTTACTGAATGAGTTCTCTACGTCTGTTAACCGGGTTATGAGAACTCAAATTTTAACTGGGGTAAGGTGTATACATGGCGTTTGAGAGATCAGGGTATTGCCATAACCTGAATATAATAATATAATCGTTTTTTTAAACTGCATGTAAACGCGCTGACTGTAGCTGCAGGCTGGATTAAAGAAAGACCTCGTTAAAATGACACATTTCTCTGTTTCTAAACAAAAAAAGTAAGTCTCTTCAATGTAACCTAGACTCACTGTATTCCGGACACTTCCTACACGAAACACAGTACAAAGTCCCATAAAATATCAATGAGGGGAAAGATAAGCCTGATCTGAACTGTCTCTGGGGGCAGGTCTTACACCCTTACTAAATTGATAGACACATTTCGGGCAGATTATTCGGGAGAAATCTTAAAACAGTCAGCGACACGGAATACCGTGAGATTGGCTCTGGAAACTGGAGGTTGGTTAAAGAAGAAAGAGGAGGAGACAAGGGTGACATAAAGTATATGTATATTGCCCATAAAATGAACTATTTATTTCTAGAATTTGCGGGGGGGTGAAATCAAGTGTCCGGACTACAGTGAGTCTACATTATTGATCTTGAGATACTGAATATGACATAAAACGTGACGTGTCATTGTTGTCGACGACAGGAGTGAGGTGTGTATATATAGGCCTGCTTTATGTATATAGGCCTACTATATGTAGTGCATGTAAAGTATATGTGCCGTTTATCTGCTTGTGCTTATCCACATCTACTTATTTCTGTTTGGATAGATTTACCAAGGGAAATCAATAAGGAATAAGAAGTCTTTCTCAATGCTCATTCTTGTCTGTACTTGTGTTCTTGTGGACCTGTGAAATGTCAGTCACAGGTCAAGTGCTGAACCAGTTCAAAGTCGTAAGATTGACCAGAAGTGTTGTTCTGCCCATTTTAGCCAGGATGTGTGAACTTGGGGTGGACAGGTATCCCAGCATTGATTTTGTGTCAAACTGCAGCAATGTTGGATGACAGCCAAACTTACAAATGCTAACATTTAGTTTTAAGATTTTGACTTTTTTTTAAATGTTTTCTAAGATGTGAGAACCCACTACTTGGTCAATGATGGTCAACCTCTTTCGTCATCCCCAGGGACAACAGTTTTATCTCTGCAAGCCTTTTGGTAATTTACTAGAGGCACTGAAGTCTCCAGTGTTTTAATATTGGATATAATAATTCAGGGTTGTTACTAGAAAGATTTAGTCTCCAGTTCTTTGAAGAACCTTGTAGCATTTTTTTTTTTATTATTATCCCATTCTAAGGTATGATTTTTTTTTCCATCTAAAAGGTTATGTACTAGGAGAGAGAAATGTGAGGATTAGAAGATGCTGAATCAGTTCTCTGCTCCCGCGGTGTCAGGGACAGAATGAGTAAGTCTGTAAAGCTTCACTGTTTCTTTTCACTGTCAGCCACTTCTGCTAACGCTGCAACAACTGTCCATTTTAAAATTACAGTACACCTCAAAATACAAATGCAGTCATTATCTACAATGCAGTCCAATCACATTCCTTTGAGGTAGGTAGTGAGCAGTGAGGTTATACCCATGATTTCATCTTCCATTCCAAACTGTTGAAATTAAAAGGGCCATCTTCCCACGGCCACAAAAAACAGCATAAAATATCCATCAAATTAGTGCAAACTGCTTGTGCAGCAAAAAATTAAGAATTATGTGTCCAAACTAGTGATGGCCAAATGAAGCTTCGCAAACCATTGTCTTTATTTTCTGAGCCCACTAGATGGCGCTCTCTGTTCAACAAAGGGTTGAGAATACACTGAATTGCAATGCCTAAGGCCTTTCTCTTAAATCCAAGAGCGCCATCTAGTGGGCTCAGAAAATAAAGAAAATGGTTCAAGAAGCTTCATTTGGCCGTCACTAGTCCAAACTATTCCAAAAGATAATTTCCTTACTATCAGTCTTCTGTTGTAGAGGTGCTAACAGAAACCAATCTTAAGTCTTTAAGTCCTATTTTTCAGACGAGGCAAAAAAAAATGTCATCATTTTGAAAGTCAAGTTAATCATTTTGGATGTGCTCTCTAACACCGCATTAACTGATTTTCTGGTCATGTGGGGGAAAGTGGAAATGAGCCATAGCCATCATTTTTACCAGTTATTGCAATGAATGGAGCACCTGTAACGTCGCTAATAATCCCTCACTCATGGATTAAAGTGGTCCAGAACTATCAAGAAAGGTGTTCGGGCACCTTCTATTAATAAGTTAATTCATTTAATTGGCAGTTTCATACATCAGTGTTTCCTGTTTGTTTAAAATAACGCCAAATCTCCATTCTAGTGTTTCCCCTATTCACTCTCAGCAGCGCACCGCCGTGAGTCCATGAACAAGGCAACTGTCTGTGGTTAGTTCAAATGTCTGTAAAAATAGCAGGACAGACGCGTACTATCTGAACTGGTAAAGTCAGTTGAACAGATGAAGAGCACGTTGTCAGTAGCCTAACGGTTACAAATGGGCTCGGTATATCGTCATGGTAACGTGCTGCTGATCCCATGTTTTTAGCTGAGTTGGACAGAAAAATTCAGTTAAAAGACAGAGAATATTTGGTTAAAACTGATCGTTGATGCTGTTTTGCCCTCATTGTTCTCCGTGAGGTTTGCTGAAAGTCAATGTAGCCCCGGTATGTTTTGTGTGCTCTGATTAATTTGGCATGCAGTTTACACACCAGTCATAATTTAGTTTTAATTAAAACTCAACTCCTGCTGTTTTTCACCACTGTTTTGGAAGAAGGAAATAACGAGAGAGTAACAGGTGAACTAGCTAAGTGAGTATAAGTGCTGTGTAGTGGATAGAGACTTTAAAGTAGTAACAACTTTTGTTACAAACAAAAATTGAGAATTTGGTGTTGTTTTATGCGCCCCTCCCTGCCCTCACTGCATATAAAACTGTGTTTGTGCACAACTACGGGTACAAGGTAAATAGATACAGTATCTTCCCCCTATAAGAGAGCATAGACTCAGAGCCAACCGGTGGATACTAGGGTGGAGGTGGAGCTTGTGTAGCTGTATGAATATAGCTGCCATGTTCAGCAGGTGACAGCATAGCTTTCAGGCAGTTGGCCTCATTAACATTATCAAGTTCCTTTCACTTTGACACCAAATCCTCCGCCATTGTCTTGTTGGTCAGCTCTCCTGACTCCTGCTACTCTGCTGCTGCTGTACGGAGCAGACGCCGTCAGTTTAACTGGACGGGGTGTGGATTATTCAAAGTTACAGTAAATCACTCTCAGTGTTCTAATCAGTCAAAACGACGGATGGCCTTCAGATATTTTCCGTCATTGTTAATTCGTCAATAATTTAGTCAATTTAGTCACGGAAATTATTCGATAAACTGCGACATTTCACAAAACAATGCGCTCTTGACTGTAATCAGGCCGCACCTCTGGGTTCACGGCACTAGAGCCTGAGGTGTCCTCTTGTGCGCACAGAGCAGAAACTGAAAATTGGCTTGTGGAGGTAAAGAGATAAAAACGAAGAGAAGGTAGGCTACTGACCGCTGCTGATTCTGTGGACAGACGGGATGGTCATCTGAACTGAGCATCATTAACATGTTGAATTAGCAATATGTCCTTTGCCTTGCTGCTGGAGAGGCATTAAGGTTTGCTGGATTAAATGCTTCATATTTCTATTGGTAAATCATCAAGAAAATGGAGTTCTCAAACTAATCAGTGTGACACACTTTACGGCCCCCCATATAACAACAATAACCATTTTCTCTTGAACTAGTCACTGAACACGGCAAACAGTTCAATGTCCGTTATACTCTCATTCTATTACTATGGAGCCCACAAAAGAGGTCAACTAAACCAAAGTAAACTCAAGCAACGACACCTTTACATGAACTGAACACACCAAAATGACATTACACACTGAACACAAATAATGTTGAGATTAGATCATTCAAAACAGAAGAGGTAACAATGAAAAAGCTAAGCACTGAACTACAACACAGGACAATTTGTCTTATCAGTCAATATCTCAACTAATCAAAACAAGCCACCACTGTTTGTTCAAAACGACAATGGCGAACGTGACAGACAATCACCTGCCAGGTATTTTTTGAAAGTGCCTGCCCTTTCCCATACAGTTTCCAACGACGGCTTCTCAGATGGATCTGTGTTAACAAACCATGTGGCGTGTCAGGTTATATACCTTCCACTTTTGATCAAGGAGCCAATATTGCTAACAGAGTTGCTCATCTTTTGTGCTGATAATTCAAGAGAGAGTTTCATGCCCTCAAAGCCTTTGAAGTGCTCCAACAGCCATTGTCTGTGTCACCTGAACGGGCTCTTTTGCCTCCCCTGGACGCCAAAATAACTTTTCCCACTGGGCTTGGCCAATCAAGATTTCACTGATGAGGAATGATGAAGACAATGAAGGTGTTTTTGCACAGAGAAGACAGTAACGCAGTGAGGACTGAACATTTGCTTGCAAGTCTGAACCTCCCCCTTATGAGCATTGATAACAGAATTAAGGCCACATTTGACCCTTTTCACATGCATTCATTCAAGTAAAGAGAGGACCAAACCCATAGGCCACCCACAGTCTTTCACTGAGAGTGGCCTGAACAGCCCACCTTTTACTGTGGATGTAAAGAGTGAGATGAAGCATAATGGAGGAGGGACAGAGGAAGGAGGTAGCAGACCAGTGAATGTGTGGAACGAAGAATTGACTATACAAACAAATATTGCATACACACTTAATATCTTGGTAGATTGAATTGGCATGGCTGCTGATATAAATGGGATTGATATCCAACAGTGCTCCTGGAATCTATATCTCGCTGTTTTCCATTTACAAAAGCCCATGCTAGGCAATATTGCCCTAAATGAGGTCATGTGGAGACGGCCAATGAACGTGATAGAATGTTCACAGCTTATTTTATTGTTGTTTATGTTGGCTTGCCCTATGATGTGTGAGCTGATGTGTTTGCACCTGAATGCTTCCCTGCATGTGGGAGAATGATGACTTTGGTTAATTGTAGTCCCCACTCCCCAGAACTGAAGAAGACTTTTGGATGAGTAGTGACAGTATCTGCAAGAATCAAGCGACAAATAAAACAGCTGTCTTTGTCTGGATACTCCTACATACTCAAGATGAGTTTGATGTTATACCTCAAATAGGCCAATAAGAATGTATATTTGTATTTTTGGCTAATGTTACCATTTTGGCAATTGTGATAGCGACTGTTGTACAACATTGCGCAATTTTTATTTCAGCTTTTAAAAAATGCCGGTCCATGCCATCATTTCTATCAGAAACATCAGCAACATTTTTTCTCATCAAATTAATTGCTGAGATCTAGAAAGATGTGTTGACAAGGCATTCCACTTGACACAGACACTGCTGTTTATTTTTTATACATACGTTATTTTATATTTAACACATGAGGTACTTATTGCTGAAAAACAATATGTCTGTGGATAGACTGCACGTCTATCAGCACAAACAGGTAACGCTAACAATGACTTTTAATGCATGGATCAATGCATTCTCATAAACAGGCTCGTACGACAAAAATGTATGCACACCGTTACGTATGATATCTTACGAAAATAGGCCACCGCAGGCTGGTCACACGACGCCGGCTACAAACGTTAGCGATTGGTTATGGCAGATCCAGAGTGGTGCTGGGCAGATCCAATAGTTTTACAGAGTACCCGCCTTTAAGGAAGTTGACGCTTGTCAATGGAGAGTGGCCAGACTCTCTGTACAAATGAAATGTACCAGAGTCTGTTAAGACCAGGCTATCACTGTGGTGCATGCAGCAAAAAATATGTGTTTTGTGTTATGTGAATTACAGTGCATTACTTTACGTAGCTTTTTGTACGAATGGTTCATGAGAACCGCCTGCATGGATATATACTGAAGAGATAACCCAATAGTGCAGGTATGTCCTTTAACTCCGGGCTTCATCAAGACTGTGCTGCATCACAATATACTGGGCATTTCCAAGACGTATTTTTTTCTGCTGTGTGTGTGCATAACAAGGTATGACTGAAATATTGCTCTGTGTATATGTGTGTGTGTGTGTGTGTGTGTGTGTGTGTGTGTGTGTGTGTGTGTGTGTGTGTGTGTGTGTGTGTGTGTGTGTGTTCTATTTAGATTACAATCCATTAGCTGTGGAAGTGGGAGTGCCTGTGCTGAATGGAGGCTTTTGTTCGGCAGGCGCTTAAATAAAGAAAGCTAACACTGAAATAACCTTGCAAATGACATGCCACATTTTAATACAACAATTACAAATCGCCCTCCGTTCTATTTTATGGTTGTTATCATTCCAATTGTGTGTGTGTGTGTGTGTGTGTGTGTGTGTGTGTGTGTGTGTTTTTGTGTGCTCCATTTGTTTTCCCAGAGAAAGAGAATGCAGAGTAAAATATAGCGTTCAAGATTAGATTATTTCCAGACTTTATGTCCCATCTACGTCAATACACAACTGAAGGTGACCTATGAATCCTCATACCATCCACAGTATGGGTTTCAATGCCCCCCCCCCCCCCTCCATCCTGATGCAAAGCAGGAAATAACAGGCTGTATACTTGTATGTTGAATTTACATTATGAGCCATGGTGGGTAACACAGGGTGGGATCAGAAATAACACATTATTATAGGTGGTACATAACAGGCCGTGACAGTAATGGCCAAGCACATTCACTAGATTCACCAGCTTTAATCACAGACCTATCCCTGTCATGGCGCACTGACAGGTCGGGAATCCTGTAGGCAGCTTCTCCTCAGAGGAAACTTATTGCTGGGAGGGACATTATTTTGAAACCTTAGTTTTAAACCCAAAAAAAAAATCTGTATCACATCCAGTGGTGTAGTCTACGTGATACGCAGGTCTACACAGTATATCCACTAATAAAGCTCCAGGATTTCCATATACCCACCTAGAAATGTGCAATGGCACATAACAACATACTTTCCATTATATTTTTGATATATTTTCAATTGTCATCTGTGTTGTCCTTCGCATAGGCTGAATAAATGTATTTCCACTGTGTATTGGTGTATTAAAGTGTATCAAAATGCAGAAAATTAACTCTTTGACGCTCAAATTTTCTTTGGGGGAGCAGACCCAGACGCCCCACTGTGATATGTTCATTCTGGTCCATATATTTATGTAGAACAGTATACCTGTTAAAATACATTAGACTACACCACAACATAATGTTGCTCAGCACAGCCACACACGTATACGGTGCTATTTGTTTAGTTACCGGAGCGCACTATGACGTGTGCACATAAGCTGGGAAGTTGTGACTCGTTTCGAACCACTGTTCCTACGATGAGAAGTTTACATACACTAGTCAAATATTGAATGAAAGGATGTTTTGCTGCCTTTACCTCTTAGCTATAGACTAAGAAAAAAATATCTAATTCACTGTGCCGCTCAAATGCTACCGCCGGCAGCTACTGGCGAATTTTGGGAATGTGTTCTTGCATTTTACTTGATCCATGAGTAGACGCCATGAGTCAGTCAACACACCTTAAATGTCAAACTTCCATTTATTTTTGTCTCTCTTGCATGAC